>NC_053407.1:19072698-19285094 GCF_016859285.1 Xiphias gladius | reverse complement strand
ATGGCCTTTACAAAGTTGTTCTTAACTGGAAGATCCAGTTCCAGTACAGATGCACATCTCCTTGTTTGATTTGTACTATGCATCAATCAGATATCTAACTTTATTAGAGCTGTAAATAATGATTCTTTTCATTATTGATTAATGTGCTGATTATTGATTATTTCTTTGTTGATTGTTTGCTGATTAATTGTTTGGTCAATATAATGTCCAAAAATAGTGAAAAATACCTATTATAAGAGTCCAAAGTTATGTCTTCAGATGGCTTGTTTTGTGTGACCAACAGTCCAAAATCCAAAGACATTCAGTTTACTATTGCATATGACAAAGAAAAGCATCAAATTCTCTAGGGTTGTAGTCAAACAAACTTCAGCACTCAGTCACATGGCATTCGGCTGACCTATGGTGTAACTTTATCACTCAGTTAGTCACTCAGTCACGGACATTTGTGTGAATAGGGCTGGCCCTGCTGTTGCAATCCAGTCAAAAATACACCAGAATGTAAATGCATCATCACAACACTTCAGGGTGTCTACTTTGTATCAGACAGCTGGGAGGAGGCCAGAGTTAAGATGAGGTGAGTTGTTTGCCGAGTGTCCTGTCAGTTGAGTTCGAGTTTCGTTTGAATCAGTCCGACATGCTTATTACACCTTACCTGACAATATGTTGACTGTGGCCTGATCCTGAAGTCTAAGGATGTCCTAAAATGTACACCATACTAATGTACAAAATTAAGTATTTTTTATTGGCATGAATGTTAATATTACATTATTGCCAAAACCCAGTTACATATTATTAAATTATTACATTTTAACAGGAGAACTATAAAAATCAATAATGAATTCCAGAAAACATTTTATTACTTTCATATGTCTCTTGGGCTCCGTTTGCTGTGTCTGCATAAACACAACACAAATCACCACCAAAGCTTCAGGTCAAGCTTTTCTTTTCAATACAACAAAGTTCCTGCAATCTTTCAGTAAGGCACTGAAAAAACCTGAATACATGAACTCAGTGCAAATGTATGTATTTACTTATACTTCCTTTAACAGAGGAGAAGCCAAGCGTTCCAAACTAACCAGGCCCTAGCCTTAGGAACTTTGCCCTGCTACTATGTTCACCAGCACCCTGCCAGAAGAACTCCCAATAATGATGTTTTAAACAGAGCACCCAGTTATGCATAGCAGTCGGGCAAATTGGCTAGGATGATCATGTAGCCAGTCTCCCATCCCACCGTGTTTAGCTGTATAAAGCTTGAAATGCTGTTGACTAAAGTTTGTTTATCCATTGTTTTATCTGGGGTTGTTGGAGACGAAAGTGGAATATGAAGTTATTTTGCAGGTTCTCAAATAGCTACTCAGGCAGGAGCTCCTCCAAGGGCAAACACTGCTTTGGCTCACTCCCACAGATGGACAGCTATATGATGAGGAAAGTCCATTTCTCCATGACTGCATGCAATGTGTTGATTCAGGGAGGGCAGTCGATTCGCCAAAGTCCCCTGAGAAAGTTTTGATTAGAGGCAGGACTGTTCCAGTTTTAATCAATATTGACATAATACTATTTAACTTGTCACACTTGTCATCATTTCACGAGAAAACTGAAATGACTGTCACTGATGCGGTTTAACCAAAGTAGTGGTACTGTACAGGCATTTCTGCTGTGCTTCTTACATAAAAACATAACAAAAAAGCCAAACAAGAGCTGGTAAAATTCCTGAATCTGCCCAAAATATGATTTCATACTTCATGGTTAAAGAAACGCAAGAACATAGTATTCAGTCTTAACCTCCCCTAATATGTTTAATACATTTCATTTAATATTTAACCAGGCTTTATTATTTATTATGTGGAATAGCTAGCACTGAGCTATGACGCTGTAGCACTTAAACTTTAATGTTTTACTGTATCTATTTTTTTTTAAGTTAAAAAACCCCAAATTCTAAAAAAAAAAAAAAAAAGATTTTCAGACAATTACAAATTTAAACAGGACCAGAACAATACAACAAGAGGACAAAAATATTTTCTGAGGACATTTCCCATATCCAAACCATCTCTCTTATCTCTCTCTCTGCTATAGAACTCTTTTGTAACTCACTCAAACTTACAGACTCACTAATTCATGTTAGGTGCAGATTCTTTAAAATGTAGAAAAAATACCCTCTACACACACACACACACACACACACACACACACACACACACAACTACATCCATGAACACCCCCAGTGGTGCCACCTGATATTATTAGGTTCAAGGTTTACTGCAGCTGAGACAAAGCAAGCTTTTCTTGCTATGTCTCAGAGCCAGGCTTTCGGTTTGCATGAAAGTATGCACAGACATCACTGCATGTTCAGTTGCAGCACACAAAAACCAAACAGTGTCTGCTTTGTGGGAAGGTTCCGTTGAACTAACATCGTATTAGTTGCTGCTACCGTCACCTGTAGCAAACAAGTAATAATTAGTGTACATGGTCATATAAGACAGTATGGTTTATGCTTGCAGATGTTCATTATTCTTGGTTTTCATCCCAAACAATTGTGTTTATTTTGAATATGAATAAACACATAGTAAGATTTTTGGGCGGCACCTATCTAAAAGCGTGTGATCTGGCCGTAGTGCACACACTTTAGGATGGTTCCCCTCTGAAATTTTCAGTGGGTAATTTTAAGCTCTTCCAGAGTGACATTCCCCCCATCCACAGGGCAGGGCTCACTGAATGGTTGGATGAGGGTAAAAATGATGTGAACCATATGCTTTGAGCTACACGGTCACCATATATCAACAGATGCAATAGACAGCAGCTCCGCCAGCATCAAGACACCAAGTGAGGCAATATCTTTTGACAGAATGGTTTCTCATCCCTCACCAGTTGGTAACTGGAGGCTGAAGGCAACATGGATGTACCTTAAGGTGAAATACCACTGATTTCTACTAGACCCTGGCTCCCATTCAGAAAGCATAAACTTTTCTCCAGAAATAATAAGTCTGTCATTTTTTTCCACAAGTCATAATGGTGTCAATAACTAAATTCAGGTCCCCTATAAGTGTGTACGTGGTCATTTTTTATTCTGTTAATAAGATTTTAAGGCTTACAGAAAGCATTGATGTCTGCCATGTGGGCCGTTGCTCTCCCCAGTGTCTTGACTCACACTGACTCTGACTTCTGGAGCTTCTGCTTTTGGATTAGACAATACATTTTCTCATAACAGATAGTTGTTCTGTGTATGTGGTTAAGCAGTTACAATAAGAACTTCAGCAGATGCTGTCACACAGTGTATTGCTAAGTTTAATGCTACTTGTTTTTGATACCTGCCCTGTTGGTACAATTAAGCTAATGTTACTAATGTTAGCCTTCAGTCTATACAATATATAGTACATTAGCTATAGGCATGTTTTTTTGTACATATTGTAAAGTGAAGAAGACATTACTGTTATAAAAAATATTTTTCTAACATGTAGCTTGTAGCTGAAGTTATTTAGCAAAATGGATCAGTTTTCGATGACAAGTGTTGATTCAAAAGCAGTTTGCTTTACCTGGTGTATGAAGCTACAGAGACAATCCAGACAGTTTGGCAAGAAAACATTAAAACGCTTTCAGCAGTAGGATTTAATGTTTGCACTACACACTTTTTTGTTTCATTATGTGATAGCCTAACATAGATAAGATTAACATAACATAGATAAGATTTATACTGGTGCATGCAGTATCACTTCCCCTGTACCTGACCACGTGTCTTCCAGGTGCCAGTGAAAAGACAGCAGACAGATGCAACAGCTGGCAGAAGAAGGTAGGCCACATTGTGACTAAGCTACACACACAGCCAGTTACAGTTAAGTTCATAAGTATTTGGACAGTGACACAATTTTTCATAATTTTGCTTCTGTACACCAACACAGTTGATTTGAAATGAAGCTATTAAGATGTGATTGAAGTGTAGACTTTCAGCTTTAATGCAAGGGGTATAACAAAAATATCACATTAACCATATAGGAATCACAGCCATTTTTATAGGTTGACTAACAGGTGACTAACAGGTGACTAACTTGGCCAATAAAGAATATTCCATTTCTTTGCCTTGAGAAGCTCTAGGGTTGCTTTCGCAGTATGTTTTGGGTCATTATCCATCTCTCCTGTGAAGCACCATCCTATCAGTTTTGCAGCATCTGGCTGAATCTGAGCAAATAGTATAGCCCTATACACTTCAGAATTCATCCTGCTACTTCTATTGGCAGTCACATCATCAATAACCACCAGCGACCTAGTTCCATTGACAGACATACATGCCCATGCCATAACACTGCCTCCACCATGTTTGACAGATGATGTGGTATGCTTTGGATGATGAGCCGTTCCTTTCCTTCTACATATTCTTCTCTTCCCATCATTCTGGTACAAGTGAATCTTGGTTTCATCTGTCCAAAGAATCTTGTTCCTGAACTGAGTAGGTTTTCTGGCAAAGTCTAATCTGGCCTTCCTGTTCTTGGTTGTTACCCGTGGTTTGCACCTTGTGGTAAACCCTCTGTATTTACATTGATGAAGGCGTCTCTTGATTGTAGATTTTGACGATACCTCTACCTCCTCTACAGTGTTCTTTACCTGGATAGATGTTGTGGAGGGTTTTTCTTCACCAAGGAAAGAATTCTGTGATCATCCACTTTAGTTGTCTTCTGTGGTCTTCAGGCCTTTTTGTGTTGCTGAGCTCGCCAAATCGTTCCTTCTTTTTAAGAATGTACCAAATTGTTGATTCGGCCATTCCTAAAGTTTCTGCCATCTGTCTAAAAGGTTTTTTTTTGTTTTTTCAGCCTAATGATGGCCTCCTTCATTTGCATCGACATCTCTTTGGACTGCATATTGTGAGTTCCCATGAATAGCTACCAAATGTAAATTCAACACTTGGAATCAACTCCAGATCTTTTATCTGTTTAAATTGTCATGAAATAACGAGGAAACAGGCCACATCTGGCCATGCAACTGATTGTCAGTTAATTGTCAAATGACTTTAGACCCACTAAAAATGATGGACTACAGTATGTATAAAAATACATAGTTAAATATAGTGTTTGTGGCCCATGAACATTATATGTTAACCAGCAGTCACTCTCAAGCTGCTACACTGAAGTAATAAAATCATTATTTTATAATCACAAGGTTGTCTGACAAAATCAACATAAATCCAAGTTAACGGTTTTGAGAGGGAAAAAAGAAAGTTTGTTTGTAGCAAAATATGCATCTTTTGTAAAGAAATGAAAGCAACAATTAAGAAGCATATTTTTTTTAAAAACAGAATTAATCTTAAAGTCTTGGTTTGTAATAATGCTTCCTGGAAAGGGAAAAGGGACATGTTAGACTGTCAGTCACGCTATAAGTCTTTGTCAAATGTTTGGTCAATGTATGAGCAAGTGAATTATGAATTTACCTAATAGATACGGAGGCACAACCCACAACCTAAATGCTAAGGATCAGTGAGAAAAGTACATGATTCCTGTTTAAGTATGCATAAATGCTAATCTTGCTCTCTAAAGAAACAGGACACAAATAAAAAGTATACAATAATTGAAGAATACAGTGCAGTGTATCACCCACTGAAACTGTGTGACAGGTCAATTTAAAAGATTATTCTTACTTATAGGATGTACTTCAATGTTTAACAAAGATGAAAATAAAAATAGTGCTATGGAGCCCGAGATTGACTGATATGATGCTTCATGACAGAGACAGGTAGGAAGAACTGTTGTTATAAGCAGCGTCTTCATGGGTGTGATCTTAATGGAGACAAAAGCAACATGGGGTGACACCCAAAATGTCTCTTTTACCCCTCCTAAACTGCAAACACCCAGAGAAGTATATTACATGACATTGGTAGTGTGGTACCATTCTGCTCAACCATCCCTCTCCCTCTCAAGGATCATGAGAACTGCCAGGATGTCACTTGAATGGGTGATACCATGGCTCACCCTCTGCCTTGGACTATCTGCAGCCACCACTGGTATGTACACGCAATGGGACACACAGAGAGCAGAACACATCAAAGGCTTTGCTAAGATGAAAGCATATGCCACCTTATTAATGTCTTGCAGTGTCCATCAAGTGTAAAGGACCCTATACTGAGAAGAAAATTTGTTACAGTTAACCCGAAGCATTGGATTTTTTTGCACATACAGGATAATGCAAATATAACCACAGTCTGCTTTTGTCTGACAGTATGATAGTATGCAGTGACGGTAAAAATGTCTTTCTTCTCCTTTAAGTCATGGTTGAGACGGTGACCAAAATGCCAGTATTTACAGGTAATTTGTTTTTTTTGTACAATGAAAGATAACAAACAGACCATGATTTTACAATTTGAACTGCAGTATAGTAAATGTTCTTTTCCTCATAAACTAGAAGTGAGACCCTCTCACAACGACCAGTTCTGCAGTACATGGGGAAACTACCATTTTAAGACTTTCGATGGAGATTTCTTCCAGCTTCCTTTCACTTGCAACTACATCCTTGCGTCCCAGTGTAAGAGCAGTTATGAGAATTTCAATATTCAGCTCCAGCGACAAGAGATAAATGGGGTCATCACCATTAAGAAGGTCACTATGAGACTGGAGGGGATTGTTGTGGAATTAGCCAACACTTCCATCAAAGTCGATGATGAAGCGTGAGTCTGTTTTGATAATGCAACTTTTCATTACCAGCTGATGTACTGGTCACAGTGATGATTAATGTAATATCATCTTACTAGGATGATTTTTTTGTCCCTTCTAGTGTCACTATACCATTCAGCCAGGCTGGCATTTCAATTGAAAGAACTGTGTCATATGTCAAAATCGAGGCAGAGCTGGGTTTGGTCATCATGTGGAATCAAGAAGACTCTCTCTGGGTATGTTCATTCACATTCACTTTGATGTACTTACATATAAATGATAGCTGATATTGATTTTTATTATTTTGATAGCTTACAGATAAGCACATGTGCTGGGCTCTGAAAATAAATACACAACATTTAATTTTACTAGTGTTTCAGAAATTAGAAAACCGACTTAGGTGACATAAATAATTAAATCAAAGAGAGGCAATTGTGAAAGTACCAGAGATGATGTTAAAAATACATTTTGCATGCACTAAAAATGTTAAAGAGAATAGTTCACAATCACTGTTTAAAATTTGCCATTCTCTTCTGATATGGTTAAACACAAAAAAAATTGAATAATATTAACAGTAGTTAAATTATTACTTCTGCATTTCTGCACTTTATTGAAATCTAATTTTCCCCTGGTATAAAGCTTGAGCTGGATGCAAAATTCAAAAATCAGACATGCGGCCTGTGTGGTGACTTCAACGGAGTTCAGATTTATGATGAGTTCATCAAAACAGGTAAATACTAAATGATAAATCTTAAAACAAACTCAATTGTACATATTGGTTTCCACATTTGCAAAAACCTCTTTTTCCTTAAGATACAGGGGATTCTGTAACAACTGAAGATTATGGGGAGGTCTGGAAAGTCAACGGTCCCACTGAAAACTGTGAAGAAATCTCTACAGCTATACAGACGTGTGCAAATCAGGTATGTGAAAATGGATTTGCTTTAAATAATTTTAACACAAAACATTTAGGTATAGTTTAAATACATTATATACTCTGACCCATAGAAAGACCTCTGTGAGAACCTGCTGTCAGGACCTGCATTCCTCAGCTGTCAAAACCTGATAGATACTGACTCCTTTATCAAAGCCTGTGCAAAGGATCTGTGCCACTGCAAAAGCAACAGCACTTCATGCTTGTGTTCGACCATCTCAGAGTACTCCCGTCAGTGTGCTCATGCGGGTGGGAAACCACAGCAGTGGAAGACCGCACAACTGTGTGGTAAGGACAGCAACAGGAACATGTGTATGTTCAAGCTTTAATTGTTTCACAGCAGTTATTAATCAAAATCATTTTATCTATATTGCAAATGTCTGTGGTGTATAGCGAGAACGTGCCCGTTCAACATGGAGTACAGAGAATGCAGCAGTCCCTGTACTGACACCTGCAGCAACTCCCAGAGAAGCCAGATGTGTGAGGATCACTGCATAGATGGATGCTTCTGTCCACCTGGTAGGTTCCCTGACTTTAACACCAGCACAGATGAAATTAAGAGTCCAGCAGACGCAAGTTGTTTTTTGCTTGTTTGTTTGTTTTTTCTGGTTTTTTAAATTAGTTCACACAAATTAGTGATTTTGTGGCGTGAATACTTGATTTTGTGCTCTTGACTCATTCATGCTGCTGAATTACGGTCAAATAGTTTTTGGCAGAAGGCTAGCCCCTTTGTTTTGGTATTTAATTGCCTACAAATACTGAATTAATTTCTTCACATTAAAGTCACAGTGCCACAGACGTTTCTAAAGAGTTTCTTTATCTTCAGTACTGTTAGGTATTTTCCGAGTGAAACAAAATATGCTGGTGCAGTTTAGATACAAGAGGGATTTCAAATCCTACAGATGTAATTTGATCGCTCAAAGGGGGCATGGCTTTGTGAGTACAATGTGATACCAATCTGTAGAAAGTGTTGCCAACTAAGCGACTTTCTCATTAGATTTGGCAATTTTGAACAGTGACTTTTTTTTTTGTGGCAAATCTAGCGATTTTTTTTGGCCAACTTTAACAACTCTCCATTGAAGAAAGTGGCCAGTTATTCTCAGTGAATGTGCTGTGGCTGTGGCTCTCTGGTGGGGGGGGGCAACCAATCCTCAGGCAGAGAGGAATGTGAACGAGCTTTGAATGTGCATACCTAAAGACCAATCACTGATCAACATTGCCCCGGGAACTCTTTGATTTGATTAACTTGACTAACTTGACTTTTCTCAAAATTCACAAGTTTACATGAGTGGAGTTTTGCCAGTGTCTGGATCTTCTCTATTCATGATACTTGATTTTCACTGTTTATACAACCTTTATGAAACATTTTGAAATGACAGGTATATCTGGATGCCTATTGTTGAGATAATAGCAGCTTGAAAAATAAATAGCTAATGATATAACTAGTTATAGTCAGTTAAATGAGTTAAATTAATTTTTTTTTTCATTTTATTTCGTTTTATGTAAATAAATAATCGAATGAATATGCACAGAGTTTTTACAAATCCATTAGCTACTTTCCATGATAAATTATTGGCCATTGAGAGCTGTAGAGCAAGGTGGAGCTGCAGAGGTCTGTTGTCCTCCGACCACACCACTTTTATCTGCATGAATAAATTAGACTGCAACCACATTCCCTCTAAATGTAAACACATTTTTGACAGCTGAGATTCAAAAATACCCCTGCTACCATGATATAGCTCTGCTAGCAACGGTCAGGTGTGATTTCATGTGATGTGGTGGGTTGGCTAGTCACACCAAGTCATGTTTGATTGGATGAGTTTATGTAACCGACCTCAAGTTCAGGATGAAACTCTTTTTACATTTTACATGAAAATAAAATGAAGGGATTTTGATATAAAAATACTTTAAAATTATTTTTTTAATACATATTTAGCTTGTAACAAGAAATAAATGAACAATTAACGCAATGACAAAAGGTTAGCTACTTGGAAAGTGTATTTTTAATTTTACCTTGTTCAATATCATGACGTTACCACATTCTTTATATTTGTCCTTGTCCCCTAAACACAATTGTTTATAAACTTGTGACGCTATGGCTGCTATTAGTTGGGTGCATATTTGTCTCTGTGTAGCCTAATGTACTGCAAGATAAATGGTGACAGTTGTCAGGTAACAAACATCGCAATCTAAATGAGGGGTTGTACTTAATGCAGTTTTGTTTTGCTTTTACGCGGATATACTCAAGATTTATTTTTACGTCTAATTAAACATTGTTATTATCTGTGAAATCCTTTAAATATTTGTTAAAATGTCCAAAAAATAGTGTGTTATGTTCCTACTACTTTGTGCACACAAATTAGTCATTGAGAGTACAAATTAAGCAATTTAAAAGCAATTTAATAAAATTCCCATGACGCCTACTGTGGTTTGCAGACTTGGGACCCTCTGGTGGTAAAATAAGTGGCAAAAGCCACACATGTATGGCTTTCACAGGTTTTGCATAGTGTAGAGCATTTCACTGCTTGTCTGAGACTAATCATGTCATTATGTTTCTCCCAAGGGACTGTCTTTGACGACATTACGCAAACTGGATGTGTTTCTGCTGACCAGTGCTCTTGCTTGCACAATGGCAAGCCATACAAAGCCGGGGAATCATACTCAAGGGCATGTCATGAATGGTAATCACTCCCTTATCTTCATCATAAAATTTGTATTCACATGTTTGGGTTTTAGATGGTGTGTAAAGTTGAACTAACTAAACTCTGTTGACAGCACCTGTACTCAGGGTCAGTGGAGCTGTAAGGATATGGACTGTCCTGGTATCTGCTCCGTACTGGGTGGCTCTCACATCTCCTCCTATGATGATAAAACATATACTTTCCATGGAGACTGCACTTATGTTCTCTCCAAGGTGAGGAATTCAAACTTTTTAATCCTTTATTTCACGCACAAAATTACAGTATGGATAAATAAGAGTTTGAGAAAAGTTTGTAATAAAAGGTATTTTTTTCTTCTTGACTTTAGGAAACTAATGGGACTTTCAACATCCTTGGTGACCTGGTCAGATGTGAAAAATCAGACAAATCTTGCCTGGTTGCAGTCACTCTCATACTGTCAAAACACACGGTAAAATCACAGTATATCATGGTTCACTCTTAATAACATAAAAACTTTTCTCCTTTTCATGTCTGTGGGAAATATGTTTTATTGATGTTTTTAACAAGGCAATTTGTCTTTTTTTTTCCACTGTAGATTATTGTAGTTGAAGCCAGCGGACAGGTCTTTTATAACAAGCTAATCTCTCAGCTGCCTTTTTTCATGGGTGAGCTGTTAATTCTCTGGTGAAATCATGACAGTCTGTTTAAAGTAAAACAGTCTCTTTACTCAATGTGAAAATGTTTTTTCCTCCGCAGATGACATAACAGTCTTCAGCCCATCGACATTCTTCATTGTAATCCACACCACCTATGGGCTTGATCTTGAGATTCAGCTTACACCTATTATGCAGGTCTACATCAAAGCAAGTGTGTCTAATAAGGGAAAACTCAACGGTGTGTTTTAATTCTTGAGCACTTTTGATAAAAATGTAAAATGTCCACCATTTGCAAGGAGTACTGAGTATTAAGTCGAAATGTCTTGATCCAGGCCTTTGTGGAGATTTTAATGATGTTGAAGCTGATGACTTCAGAACCACAAATGGTTTGATTGAGGGAACGGCCGGGACATTTGCCAACACATGGAAGACCAAAACAAACTGTGCTGATGTGACAACCATACTAGGGGACCCCTGCATTTTGAGCATAGACAAGGGTAGGTCACAGACACTATGCTCCATATTTCAATGTCATTCTTCAAAGCTTTCTACCAGTAAGCATGTCTGTTTTTTTCTTTTGTAGAGAAATATGCCAAACACTGGTGCTCCTTGCTGTCAGACCCAAAAGGGATTTTTGCCAGGTGCCATTCTGAAATAAACCCAGAAAACTATCAATATGTAAGCAGTGATTTCTTTTTATATACAGTCTAATGTATCAGTGTGTATTAATATATTTGTGTTAATTCATATTCAACAACTGCACATTTCAACTATTCATTTCTCTTGTTGCTGCTTCTCTCTGCAGTCTTGTATTTATGATACTTGCGCCTGTGAAAATAGTGAGGAGTGCATGTGTGCTGCCATATCTTCCTATGTCCATGCATGTGCCGCTGAAGGTGTCTTACTGAATGGATGGAGGGACACTGTGTGCCGTAAGTTTGACTCAAACTATAAAAATGTGACATAAATTAAATCGATATTTACTCATAGTTTTCAGACCCTAAGTGAACTATTTTCTTTCAATAGAGAAATACACAAGTGGCTGCCCTTCTACTTTGGTGTATGACTACCAGATGAAAAGCTGTGGTCGCACCTGCCGCTCTCTTAGTCAATCGGACTTAACATGCGAGGTTGAATTTACCCCACTTGATGGCTGCGGCTGTGCTGAAGGAACTTACCAAAACGAGAAGGGAGAGTGTGTGTCAGCCTCACAATGCTCCTGTCGTGTGGGAGACACAATTTTGCTGCCTGGGCAGGTCATCAGGGTCAATGGACAAACTTGGTGAGGGTTTACATTTTTTTCAGTAAAAGTAAAGCAGAACAGTATATTTTTACCAAGATTTTTTGGGGGACATTTTATTGGTCAGCCTAATGTAGCAAGATAACAGGAAATGAGAGGAGAGAGAGATGGCGAACATCATGCAACAAACATCCACGGCAGGAGGTGCACCGAGGATCACAGAGGGTCACATTCTCCTGAGCGAACTTCAGTCTCCCGGGTCAACTTCATCAGCTTTTAAAGTGTAGTGTATATCCAGCGTAGGATTTTATTTTATTTTGAAGTATCATTTCCCACTGCAGAGTTAGTTGGAGCATTAAGTCATGCAGCATTACAAAACAAGTAGCCTACCGATTGCTACCCTTCATGTTGTAGCAGACCCTCTGGGATCTCCACTGCTAATTGCAGGGATAGAAGCTAGCACCTTCTACAATTTAACTGCTGAACAAAGACATGACATGGAATATATTAAATTTTTTTTTACTGAAAGTCAAGATTAACAAAAAAAAAATACTCAGTATATTGTATTCAGTGAAGTCTTGAGGCTTTGGTTTCACTTGACATAGGTGTTTCAAGAAACAGTTGTGTCTATTAAACTGGAATCACCAAACTGCCCATGTGAAAGTAGTTATCTGTTTGTTGCCGTCAGTGTAGCCTTTGTGTCGGCAGTGACTCAATGACTAAGCAGGGAATCAGACCGAAATCAGCCCTGTGTTCTTTTGACCATCGACCCTGTGTTGGTTTGCCTGAGCCCCATGCGTTGGCACCACCGCTGTGACGACGGACTGTCTCCATTCGGATTAATCAGGGAGCTTTATTTTTTCACATGGGGCTCAAGTTAAAGTCGGTCTGAATGCAGCCTAAAGAGAATTGCAGATCCTAAGACTAGACCAGTTGGGAAGACAGTCTTTGTTTTAGCAAGAAATTGAGCAACAGCTGGCAAGAATTAACAAGAAAATGCATTTCTCTTCTTTATCCACCTTGTCTCTCGTTCTATACATTTCAGCTCTTGCCATGGTGGAAAAGTAAGCTGCAAAGGAAGCCACAAAAATGAATGTAGGTACAAAGCACACAGCTCATCGTAGTATTCCTTCTATAGCAAAGCATAGTATGAACCACAACAAACATATGCCAGTGTCCTTTGTAACACACTATCATTGTCTTCAGCATGTTCCGATCCAATGGTTTTCTTCAGCTGCTCCAGTGCAAAGCCAGGTGACAAGGGATCAGAGTGCCAAAAAAGCTGCCAGACTCTGGACACAGAATGTGTAAGAATATGACACTGGTTCATGACTGTTGCTGAATATTCTACACATGTATACTAAAGCAGCAGAATCACATGTTAAACACATAACTATTTCACCGTATAGGTCAGTACACAGTGTATCTCAGGCTGTGTATGTCCTGCTGGTCTACTGTCAAATGGTAAAGGAAGCTGTGTTGAGGAGAAGGACTGTCCCTGCACATATCATGGACAATCCTATAATTCTGGACAGACTGTCACTGTAGACTGCAATACCTGGTGAGCCTTCTTATCTTACCGTGATGCAGTGCTGTGTCGGTTCTCTGCTGTTGTGTCTTATTTTAATTGGGGATATATACCTTGATATCATTTCATCTTTTTAAATCGTAGCACTTGCAAAAGCAGAAAATGGGAGTGTACGGATCGTGAATGCGATGGAACCTGTACCATATATGGCGAAGGGCATTATATCACTTTTGATGAAAAGAAATTCTCCTTTAATGGGGACTGTGGTTACATCTTCACTCAGGTATAGCACATACTTCTGTTTAGTATTTGTGATTTGTCAAAAATCAATCTTGTAATACTGATATCAATATCTTGCAGGATTACTGTGGTGATGATACGAATGGCACCTTCAGGGTCCTGACTAAGAGCATCCCATGTGGAACAACTGAAAGCAGCTGCTCCACTGCTATCAAGCTCTACTTAGGGGTACATAAGACTATTATATTTTTTTTTTAAATAATAATAAATAAATAAATATACTAAATAATTATAAAAAAAATGCTGAACTAACCCTGTGGGATTAAAAGTGAGCATGTTTTATTTCTTTCAGAACAAAGAAATTGTTCTTTCAGAAGAAAATGTCAGCGTTATCAAACAAAGCAAAGGGGTGGATATACCCTATCACATCAACACTATGGGTATATATCTTGTCATTGAGGCAAAGAATGGTCTTGTTCTCATCTGGAATAAGAAGACAACGCTGATGATCAAACTCAGCTCCACATTCAAGGTGGGTGAGCAGACATACAGGTAGTTGCATAAATGTTAATGAGGTTGCCATTTTAAAAATTAACTAGATCTCATTTGATCCCAGGGGAGAGTCTGTGGTCTGTGTGGGAATTATGATGGGAATATCAAGAATGATTTCACCACCAGGAACAAAGAAGTTGTGGTTGAAGCCCTTGAGTTTGGAAACAGCTGGAAATTGTCACCTACCTGCCCTAATGCAAAAACACTAAAAAATTCCTGCAGTCTGTACTCACATAGGCAGGCATGGGCATTAAAACACTGCAGTATTATCAACAGTGAAGTATTTTCTACCTGCCATTCAAAGGTAAGAAAACTGCCAAGCAATGTCACAAGACGTACAATGTCAAATAAAGTCATTATGATTAGTTAGAGGTCTCTAATGACTTTATGTATAATTAGCTAGCAGAAAGGAATTCAGCCTCTACTTGCATTTACAATGGCTTCTTTCAAAAAGGTGGATTCCCGAAACTATTATGATGCCTGTGTGAGAGACACATGCGCCTGCAATACAGGAGGAGATTGTGAGTGTTTCTGCTCAGCTGTAGCAGCCTACGCAGCAGTCTGTAATAAGGCCGGAGCCTGCGTGAAATGGAGAACTCCCACAATTTGCCGTGAGTGTTTTATTTGTTTCTGTGAGGAGATAAGCACTTATTACAATGTATGACAATAATCATGATCTGTCATCATTAGAATTGGAATTATTAGTTAATAATTATACAATTTAAAAATAAAGCCTGACCCATTTTATTATAAAGATGCCATAGTTAATGTTAATTAACTATGAAATCAACTTTGTTAATGTCCCTTTCTTTTGTTTCATTAGCTCTGTTCTGTGATTATTACAACCCTGATGGAGAGTGTGAATGGCACTACGAGCCTTGTGGAAAACCATGCATGAAGACATGCAGGAATCCCTCAGGAATATGCTACAATACAATCCCAGCATTAGAAGGTACAAATGACATGAAAGCAGTACTGTATGTATTTTTAAGGCTATTATTATTCAGAGAGAAATCATTGACCATGCATGTTTTTTTCTGGTAAAGCCCAACAGCTTAGCAAAATGTCGCTTTTTTGTGCTTATTGTGTTATTATTGTGAATTTTTCATTCACTTTCACCACTCAGACTTGCTCACAAGTTTTAGGCTAGACTTCCTGTTGGCACCCATTCTGTTTAAAATAACCAAGATACATTTTAAAAATAACACTTAACTTGTTAAGGCTGCTATCCAAGATGCCCACCTGAAAGATCTTATTTGGAAGAAGCTACCATGAAGTGTGTGTCAAAGGAGGAATGTGGCTGCTATGATGATCAAGGGAAGCCTTATGAAGAAAGTGCATTAATGCCTCCAAAAGAAAACTGTTACAACTGGTAGGACTCTTTTGACCTTAGTAATGCTGCCGTTGGTGCAAAAGTTAATGATAACCTTTATTATAACCTTTTATTATTATAATGATTAAAGTGTTATAATAAAATAGTGTACACTTATGTCACTTAATCATGTTGTTTGGCAATAGGATGAACTTTTCTTCTTTCATTTACCTTTCAGTTATTGTTCTTCAACAAAGGTGGAGTGCAGCTATGATGTACAAGGTGAGTAGGATGAACATTATTATGGTTATAATTATTACTGTATTTGTCTCAGTTGTCAATGAGAAAGCTACATATTATACAGATTAATTGAAAAGACAATAGGATGAATCTATTGAAACTAAAAAGAGTTGTATAATGCCTTCTCTTATTTTTGTAGCTTGCACTTGTTCCTATAAAGGACGTATATACAAGTATGGAGATGAAGTCTATAACACACATGATGGAGATGGAACCTGTATCACTGCTGTTTGTGGAAAAAATGGAAATATTACAAGAAACGTAGAACCTTGCACTACAACCCCACATACCCAGACATCTACAACAACAGCGTTTATTTTTAGTACAACTGGTAAGAATAAGAGACTTTAGAAATGCACAGCATAGGTGTGGAAGATTTGTAGTTAGTGGATTTTGACCTTTTTAAAGATTACTTGATGATTTAGTCTTTTACTTTTTTCACAATCACAGAGAAACTGACGACAACAACCACTGAAATGACCATCACAAAAACAAATCAAATGTCTTCCACTCCAAGTGTTACAGCTGAGGCTCCTTCCACAACCACTGTCCATATACCCAGCACAATAAAAAAAACAACCGCTGACTGCTTTGCTTGTAAGTGGTCAGACTGGACGAGCAATCATTACCCTGACCCTACCCCGGAAGGTGGAGATAATGAAACCATACACTCAATTACACATCTAGATCCGAACGTTTGCAGTAAACCTCTGGAAATAGAATGCAGAGCAAAACAATACAGAGATGTATCTTTGAATGACCTAAATCAAAAAGTATCATGCAACACAACAGATGGACTGATCTGTCATAACAAAGATCAAGGTATCCCTCCTATTTGTTTTGACTATGAAATACGAGTCAAATGTTGCATTAACATTTGTACGCCTGAAACCACAGTTACCTCTTCACCGACAACAACCCCCGGAAAATCCACTACAACCTCAGTAACACCAACAGAAAAGAGCAGCACTAGTTCTGCCACAACCACAGAAATACCCACAACAACCACAACCACCAAAAGACCCACAACCACTACAACACCAGCCACAGAAAAACCCACCACACCAACCACAATTATAGGAACTAAAAAACCCACCACAACAACTCCTGAAGTAGTTACAAATACAGTGGGTACAACATCGAAATCCACAGGAAAAGTGGTTAAGATTACAACTGCAACAACCAAAGGAAATCCCACCACAACAGCTACAATCACAGAAAAACCCACCACCACTACAACCACAGTCATAGAAAAATCTACCACAATACCCACAGAAAAGCCCAGTACCTCAGCAACAACAGAAAAACCCATTACCACAACAACCCCCGAATCGACAACAGCCACAGAAAAGCCCAGCACCAAAGCTGCCACGACCACGGAAAAACCAACAGTGACGGAAAAACCCACCACCACTACAACCACAATCACAGAAAAATCCACCACAATACCCACAGAAAAGCCCAGTACCTCAGCAACAACAGAAAAACCCATTCCCACAACAACCCCCGAATCAACAACAGCCACAGAAAAACCCATCACATCAACTACAATCATAGGAATTTCCACCACAACAGCCATAATCACAGAAAAGCCCAGCACCAAAGCTGCCACGACCACGGAAAAACCAACAGTGACGGAAAAACCCACCACCACTACAACCACAATCACAGAAAAATCCACCACAATACCCACAGAAAAGCCCAGTACCTCAGCAACAACAGAAAAACCCATTACCACAACAACCCCCGAATCGACAACAGCAACAGAAAAGCCCAGCACCAAAGCTGCCACGACCACGGAAAAACCAACAGTGACGGAAAAACCCACCACCACTACAACCACAATCACAGAAAAATCCACCACAATACCAACAGAAAAGCCCAGTACCTCAGCAACAACAGAAAAACCCATTCCCACAACAACCCCCGAATCAACAACAGCCACAGAAAAACCCATCACATCAACCACAATCATAGGAACTTCCACCACAACAACCATAATCACAGAAACACCTACCACCTCAGCAATCACAGAAAAGGCAACAACAACAATCACAGAAAAGCCCAGTACTTCAGCAACAACAGAAAAACCCATTACCACAACAACCCCCAAATCGACAACAGCCACAGAAAAGCCCAGCACCAAAGCTGCCACGACCACGGAAAAACCAACAGTAACAGAAAAACCCACCACCACTACTACCACGATCACAGAAAAATCCACCACAATACCCACAGAAAAGCCCAGTACCTCAGCAACAACAGAAAAACCCATTACCACAACAACCCCCAAATCAACAACTGCCACAGAAAAACTCACCACAACACCTGCTGACTGCTTTGCTTGTAAGTGGTCAGACTGGACGAGCAATCATTACCCTGACCCTACCCCGGAGGGTGGAGATAATGAAACCATACACTCAATTACACATCTAGATCCGAGCGTTTGCAGTAAACCTCTGGAAATAGAATGCAGAGCAAAACAATACAGAGATGTATCTTTGAATGACCTAAATCAAAAAGTATCATGCAACACAACAGATGGACTGATCTGTCATAACAAAGATCAAGGTATCCCTCCTATTTGTTTTGACTATGAAATACGAGTCAAATGTTGCATTAACATTTGTACGTCTGAAACCACAGTTACCTCTTCACCGACAACAACCCCCGGAAAATCCACTACAACCTCAGTAACACCAACAGAAAAGAGCAGCACTAGTTCTGCCACAACCACAGAAATACCCACAACAACCACAACCACCAAAAGACCCACAACCACTACAACACCAGCCACAGAAAAACCCACCACACCAACCACAATTATAGGAACTAAAAAACCCACCACAACAACTCCTGAAGTAGTTACAAATACAGTGGGTACAACATCGAAATCCACAGGAAAAGTGGTTAAGATTACAACTGCAACAACCAAAGGAAATCCCACCACAACAGCTACAATCACAGAAAAACCCACCACCAATACAACTACAGTCATAGAAAAATCTACCACAATACCCACAGAAAAGCCCAGTACCTCAGCAACAACAGAAAAACCCATTACCACAACAACCCCCGAATCGACAACAGCCACAGAAAAGCCCAGCACCAAAGCTGCCACGACCACGGAAAAACCAACAGTGACGGAAAAACCCACCACCACTACAACCACAATCACAGAAAAATCCACCACAATACCCACAGAAAAGCCCAGTACCTCAGCAACAACAGAAAAACCCATTCCCACAACAACCCCCGAATCAACAACAGCCACAGAAAAACCCATCACATCAACTACAATCATAGGAATTTCCACCACAACAGCCATAATCACAGAAAAGCCCAGCACCAAAGCTGCCACGACCACGGAAAAACCAACAGTGACGGAAAAACCCACCACCACTACAACCACAATCACAGAAAAATCCACCACCACTACAACCACAATCACAGAAAAATCCACCACAATACCCACAGAAAAGCCCAGTACCTCAGCAACAACAGAAAAACCCATTACCACAACAACCCCCGAATCAACACAAGCCACAGAAAAACTCACCACAACACCTGCTGACTGCTTTGAACTTGTAAGTGGTCAGACTGAAATCATTACCACCACTACCACCCCTACAGAAAGAGAATCAGAATACATACAGACAAGACACCCAGATCCACAGCTAACAAAGAAAAAACACCAAACCAACCAAAACAGAAAAAAAACAACAAAAGCAAAAAAAAATCCCAGAAATGAAAAAAAAAAAAATCATGCAACAACAACAAAACACTGTCACAACAAAACCCAACCCAACCTCTCCCTCCCTCTTTGAAAAACATACAAAAATGAAAATGAACGTTGCACATTTGTTTGCCCACAAAAAACAGCCAAAAACTCTTCACACACCAACCCCCAACAAAAAACCAAAAATCAAAACACCAACCACACCAACACAAAGCAAAAGAACAGCCACACTTGTGACCACACCCAACCAACAACAACCACAACCACACCCACAAAACCTACAAACCCACAAACACACAAACCAACCACATCACCACCACCACCCACACCACACCAACTAAAACCCAACAACAAATAAGTTACAATAAAAACAAATTACACAATCAAAAAAACTCAAAAAACAACAAATTAGAAGATCTGTCAAACAAAAAGAAACCAAACACAATCCCATCAACTAACCAAATAAACCCACAACCAATACAAAATCAGTCACACCAATAACAAACAGCACCCACAGAAAAGCCCAGTACCTCAGCAACAACAGAAAAACCCATTACCACAACAACCCCCGAATCGACAACAGCCACAGAAAAGCCCAGCACCAAAGCTGCCACGACCACGGAAAAACCAACAGTGACGGAAAAACCCACCACCACTACAACCACAATCACAGAAAAATCCACCACAATACCCACAGAAAAGCCCAGTACCTCAGCAACAACAGAAAAACCCATTCCCACAACAACCCCCGAATCAACAACAGCCACAGAAAAACCCATCACATCAACTACAATCATAGGAATTTCCACCACAACAGCCATAATCACAGAAAAGCCCAGCACCAAAGCTGCCACGACCACGGAAAAACCAACAGTGACGGAAAAACCCACCACCACTACAACCACAATCACAGAAAAATCCACCACAATACCCACAGAAAAGCCCAGTACCTCAGCAACAACAGAAAAACCCATTACCACAACAACCCCCGAATCGACAACAGCAACAGAAAAGCCCAGCACCAAAGCTGCCACGACCACGGAAAAACCAACAGTGACGGAAAAACCCACCACCACTACAACCACAATCACAGAAAAATCCACCACAATACCAACAGAAAAGCCCAGTACCTCAGCAACAACAGAAAAACCCATTCCCACAACAACCCCCGAATCAACAACAGCCACAGAAAAACCCATCACATCAACCACAATCATAGGAACTTCCACCACAACAACCATAATCACAGAAACACCTACCACCTCAGCAATCACAGAAAAGGCAACAACAACAATCACAGAAAAGCCCAGTACTTCAGCAACAACAGAAAAACCCATTACCACAACAACCCCCAAATCGACAACAGCCACAGAAAAGCCCAGCACCAAAGCTGCCACGACCACGGAAAAACCAACAGTAACAGAAAAACCCACCACCACTACTACCACGATCACAGAAAAATCCACCACAATACCCACAGAAAAGCCCAGTACCTCAGCAACAACAGAAAAACCCATTACCACAACAACCCCCAAATCAACAACTGCCACAGAAAAACTCACCACAACACCTGCTGACTGCTTTGCTTGTAAGTGGTCAGACTGGACGAGCAATCATTACCCTGACCCTACCCCGGAGGGTGGAGATAATGAAACCATACACTCAATTACACATCTAGATCCGAGCGTTTGCAGTAAACCTCTGGAAATAGAATGCAGAGCAAAACAATACAGAGATGTATCTTTGAATGACCTAAATCAAAAAGTATCATGCAACACAACAGATGGACTGATCTGTCATAACAAAGATCAAGGTATCCCTCCTATTTGTTTTGACTATGAAATACGAGTCAAATGTTGCATTAACATTTGTACGTCTGAAACCACAGTTACCTCTTCACCGACAACAACCCCCGGAAAATCCACTACAACCTCAGTAACACCAACAGAAAAGAGCAGCACTAGTTCTGCCACAACCACAGAAATACCCACAACAACCACAACCACCAAAAGACCCACAACCACTACAACACCAGCCACAGAAAAACCCACCACACCAACCACAATTATAGGAACTAAAAAACCCACCACAACAACTCCTGAAGTAGTTACAAATACAGTGGGTACAACATCGAAATCCACAGGAAAAGTGGTTAAGATTACAACTGCAACAACCAAAGGAAATCCCACCACAACAGCTACAATCACAGAAAAACCCACCACCAATACAACTACAGTCATAGAAAAATCTACCACAATACACAGAAAAAGCCCAGTACTCAGCAACAACAGAAAAAACCATTACCCACAACAACCCGAACCCCGACAACAGCCACAGAAAGCCAGCACACCAAGCACGCACCGACCGAAAAAACCAAAACAGTGGAAAAATCTACCACAATACCCACAGAAAAAAGCAGTACCCTCAAAAACAACAGAAAACCCATTACCAACACAACCCCCGAATCAACAACAGCAGCAGAAAAAGCCCAGCACCAAAGCTGCTACCACGAAAAAAAAACCAACAGGAAAACCCACCACCACTACAACCACAATCACAGAAAAATCCACCACAATACCCACAGAAAAGCCCAGTACCTCAGCAACAACAGAAAAACCCATTCCCACAACAACCCCCGAATCAACAACAGCCACAGAAAAACCCATCACATCAACTACAATCATAGGAATTTCCACCACAACAGCCATAATCACAGAAAAGCCCAGCACCAAAGCTGCCACGACCACGGAAAAACCAACAGTGACGGAAAAACCCACCACCACTACAACCACAATCACAGAAAAATCCACCACAATACCAACAGAAAAGCCCAGTACCTCAGCAACAACAGAAAAACCCATTCCCACAACAACCCCCGAATCGACAACAGCCACAGAAAAGCCCAGCACCAAAGCTGCCACGACCACGGAAAAACCAACAGTGACGGAAAAACCCACCACCACTACAACCACAATCACAGAAAAATCCACCACAATACCCACAGAAAAGCCCAGTACCTCAGCAACAACAGAAAAACCCATTCCCACAACAACCCCCGAATCAACCCATTCCACCTCAGCAATCACAGAAAAGGCAACAACAACAATCACAGAAAAGCCCAGTACCTCAGCAACAACAGAAAAACCCATTCCCACAACAACCCCCGAATCAACAACAGCCACAGAAAAACCCATCACATCAACTACAATCATAGGAACTTCCACCACAACAGCCATAATCACAGAAACACCTACCACCTCAGCAATCACAGAAAAGGCAACAACAACAATCACAGAAAAGCCCAGTACTTCAGCAACAACAGAAAAACCCACTCCCACAACAACCCCCAAATCAACAACAGCCACCCCAGTACCCATGACGAAATCCAACACAACAGTGCAAAGCACAGTAAAGCCCACCACCTTGGCAACAACAGAAAAGGCAACTGCTACTTCCAGAATCACGGAAAAACCCACAACCACAACGAAGGCGACCACAGAAACACCAACCATTACTTCTGAAAAGATCAGTACAGCCACAGGAAAGCCTACTACCCCAGCATCAACGACAGAAAAGCCCACTGTTGAAACTCCAACTGTAACACCTTCAACTCGTCAGTCTTCAGCATCTGGGAGAACAACTTTATGTTTTTGCAAGTACATGGATCAGATCTTCTCTCCTGGTAAGCAAAGTGCTAATGTCATCAGTTGTTCTTCTAATCATCATTATCATGTTTTGGTCATACAGTAGTTACACCTGTCCTTACAATGCAAATAACCACCTAAAATGTGAGGTGTTTATTCTCTTTGGTCAAATCCTGTTTGCATCAAGAGCCATTATCAGAGTCCACTTTCTGAGTTTGTCTGCATTTCTTTTGATCCTTGGAAAACTCTCTAAATATTTAAAATGGGGTAAAAATTATGTGCATATAGGTAGCATATGCATGTCAACACACACAATCTGGAAAGGGATTTTCATCCTCATCTATGCAATAGTAACTATTAATGTTTAACCTTCACAGTGGAAGGATAAGTGACCACAGTCAGCAAGTTTGGTCAACACGTCATCCCTACTGGTGCTGTGGACGAAAATATGCACCAATCAGAAAAATATTTTTATATTGTTGAATTATTTATGATTATTCTGAACATGGATCCAAACATAGACTTCATATTCAAGTATCCACTTTGAAAACTTGGGGGCAGGAGGGAGGAAAGAGAACATAGCACAGTACAGGTACCACATAAAAATATATAATAATAATGAGACTAATAATAAATTTAATAATTATAATAATCGGGTGAATGATAATTCTAATAAAACAAAATATAATAATAGTAATGATAATCATAATAGTTGAAGCAGTGGGTGTTGAGCAGGATCATGGGGGCAGTAGGTGGTTTGCAGTCACAGATCCAGACTCTGCAGCACCAGGGGCAGAAATACCTGCAGAAAGCGACAGGAGGAGAAAGGAGAGAGACAAGAGAGCACAACACTATGGGAGGGAGAAGTCAAGTTAGTAACAGATGGAGAGGAAGAGGAGGAGAGAGGAGCTCTTTGCATCGTGGGAATTCCAACGGCAGTCTAGGCCTATAGCAGTATAACTAGGGGGTGATTCAAGCCAAGCCTGAGCTAGCCCTAACTATAAGCTTTATCAAAAAGGAAGGTTTTAAACCTACTCTTAATTCTGGAGAGGGTGTCTGCCTCCTGGACCCAAACTGGAAGATGGTTCCACAGTAGAGGAGCCTGATAACTGAAGTCTCTGCCTCCCACTCTACTTTTGGAGACTCTACGAACCACAAGCAAGCTTGAATTCTGGGAGTGCAGTGTTCTACTGGGGTAATAGGGTGCTATGAGATATTATTAAGATATGATGGTGCCAGAACATTAAGGGTTTTGTAGGTGAGGATGAGGATTTTAAATTCTATTCTGAATTTTACAGGGAGCCAATGCAGAGAAGCTAACAGAGTAGAAATAGGATCTCTTTTCCTAGTTCCTGACAGTACTTGCGCTGCAGGATTCTGGATCAGCTGGAGAGTCTTTAGAGATTTGATGGGACAGCCTGATAATAAGGAGTTGCAATAATCCAGCCTAGAGGTAACGAAAGCAAGGACTACTTTTTATGCTTCTTTTTGAGACAGGATGTGCCTGATTTTTGCAATGTTACGTAGGTGGAAAAAGGGCAGTCCTTGAAGTCTGTTTTATGTGGGAGTTAAAGGACATATCCTGATCAAAGAGAACTCTGAGATTGTGGTGCTGGAGGCCTGGGCAATGCTATCTCGAGTAACTATATCATTAGGTAATGTGTTTCTGAGGTGTTGGGGGCCAAATACAATAACTTCAGTTTTGTCTGAGTTTAAAAGCACAGTAAATGCAGCACTAAGATCGAACAAGACAAGTACAGAGACAAGCCCTTTGTCCAATTGCAATTAGAAGGTCATTTGAAACTTTCCCATGTTTTTCTGGGCTATGATGCACTCTAAACCCTGACTGGAAATCCCCCTAATTATTATTATGTAGAAAGTCAAACAACTTGTTGGCAACAGCTTTCTCAAGGATCTTAGAGTGAAAGTTAAGACTAGATATGGGTCTATAGTTGGCTAAAACATCTGGATAAAGAGTATGCTTTTTAAGAAGAGGTTTAACTGGGACTGTGGTACATAGCCTGTTAATAAAGACATATTGATTATATTTTATAAGGAGGTGCTAACTAAGGGTAAAACTTCCCCTTTAGTTGGCGAAGGTTGGGAGAAAAACTATCTAAGTATATATCAGATTTTACAGCTGTTTCTAAGGTTCCTGTGTTTGAAGATAAATCGGTGCTGGTTGAGGGTAGGAGGTGGTGAATTTTGTCTCTAATAGTTAGAATTCTATCATTAAAGAAGCTCATGAAATCATCACTACTGAGAGCTATAGGAATACATGGATCAATGGAGCTATGATTCTCTGTCTACAGTGCTGAAAAGAAACCTAGGGTTGTTTTTATTTTCATCTATTGAAGATGAGTAATAGGCTGCTCTGGCATTACAGAGAGCCTTCCTATATGTTTTAAGACGATCATGCCAAGCTAAGCGGGATTTTTCCAGTTTGGTAGAATGCAATATCGTTTCAAATTTAGCTTTAGTAGTTTGCTTTAATATGTGGGATTGGGAGTTAAACCATGGAGCTAGCCTCCTTTGTTTTATTAGCTTCTTTTTCAGAGGGGCAAGAGAGTCAAGTGTCCTTCTCATTGAGCCTGCAGCACTATCAACAAGATGGTCAATTTGGGAGGGACTAAAGTTAGCATAGGAGTCCTCTGTTATATTAAAACATTGCAGTGAATTAAGTGCTGATGGAATCACTTCCTTAAATTTAGTTACAGCACTATCAGATAGACATCTAGAAAATACATTTTTGCCTAATGGTGTGTAGTCAAGTAATAGGAATTTAAGTTACCAAACAATGGTCTGATAAAAGGATTCTGTAGAAAAACTATTAAATGTTCAATTTCAATGCCCTAATCCAGAACTAGGTTGAGGGTGTGGTTAAGAGAGTGAGTGGGTTTATTTACCCTCTGAGTGAAGTCAATTGAGTCCAATAATGAGATAAACGCAGCGCTAAGGCTATCATTATCAACGTCCACATGAATAATGAAATCGCCTACTAAAATTACTTCATCTGTACTAAGGACTTGATAAAAACTTGATAAAAACTCATAAAAAGACAACTATAACCCTTTTGTTTTGTTTTCCTCATTGGTCATTTGATCTAACACCGTTGTGTTTTTTTCCCCATATAGGTAGCTTCATGTACAATAAGACTGATGGAGCAGGCTGGTGTTTCACTGCATACTGCAGTTTAACATGCAGTGTTGAGAAGCTTGCTAGACCATGTCACTCCACTACTCCACCAGCACCTACCACCACCACATCAAACTCTGGCACTACAACACAAATTGGCTCAACAGCAGTCACTACAATTACAGTATCCACAGTGAAGCCTGTCAAAGACTGTTCATATCTAAAGCCACCTAGAAAGGTATTTGAATTCAGTTAAATGCTGTAAAGTGAATGAGTTTATTATACCTATGCTGCATACTGCCATTGGTGTTTTGAGTTGTCAATGAACATATCAACAGTAGAAGGTAACAACGCTTTATAAATTCAACACACAATTACTGATTCATTTAGATTCCTCCAATATCTTCACATTATAACATCTGCCCTTTATTTTCCCACCCTCACTGGTAAAAGTCTACAGTAGTGCGTTAATGAAAGAGAACTCTGTAATATCATCAGCCATCTTTTCCCAGTATTTGGAGTACATTATAACAAAGGCCAGTTGTTGTTTTATTTATTTTAATTTCATTTATTAAGGTCCCAGTTATCTTAATCAAAACTGACGCCGTTCTTCCAGAGGTCAAATCATACAATTAACAGACAACATAAAAACACATTCAGACACACCATAAGAACTCACAACATACACAACCAGACAGAGGTATTAATACATAAACAAATAAATAAACAACCAAACAAATAGCTCCAACAAATACAAGTTTCTACAGTTAAGTAGTATAACATTTCTAAGTAACTCATGTCACTAAAGAACATAAC
Organism: Xiphias gladius; assembly: GCF_016859285.1. Classification (NCBI taxonomy): domain Eukaryota; kingdom Metazoa; phylum Chordata; class Actinopteri; order Istiophoriformes; family Xiphiidae; genus Xiphias; species Xiphias gladius. The sequence continues at coordinate 19,257,709 of NC_053407.1, read as the reverse complement.
ACCTGTACATACTGCATTTCAGCTTAGTATTATATCAATGAAAAATTAATTCCTTGTTTCCTGAATTTCATAAAGTATAGATATATATGTTATAAAATTTGCATGTGTGCACCTGAGGGGCTCAACATAATATTTCTTTTGCTATTAGTAGATTACTAAAAGTACTACTTTGACATTTACAGGATGGCGAGTCGTGGAAGCCAAACAACTGTACCACAGAAACATGTTATGATGGTAGAGTAATCACAGAACATGTACCATGTAAACCAGTGACCATGCCTGTATGTGAAAATGGGCACACACCAGTTACGGTCTATGATGAAGCAGGCTGCTGTTTTCACTATGACTGTAGATGTAAGCTCAAATGACATCATTTAAAATTTCAAGCAGCATCTTAAAACTGCTGCACATATAGGCAAAATGCAATATATACAATTTTCTCTGATATAACATGCAGTGTCATCTCAATCTAATATTTGCAGGTGTTTGCACTGGCTGGGGAGATCCTCATTATGTGACATTTGATGGTCAATATTACAGCTTCCAGCATAACTGCACATATGACCTGGTCAAGGAGATCATTCCCCGACACAATTTTAGGATTAGTATCGACAATGAAAACTGTGGTGCCTTTGGAGCTGTGACCTGTGCTAAAGCCTTGATCGTGTATTACAAAGAGTATAAAATTATTCTCACACAGGAGAGAAGCCCAAAGACAGTAAACATGGTAACTATCACCACAACCAACTATCTTATCTTATTCAAATTATTTTACTTGAATATATTTAAATGACATGCAAAGATAATCTGAAGCAAATGCTTTGGCTTGTTTTATGTTTTGTTGATACAAAGAAAACTAAGGTCTATAGAAACACTTACAAATGTTGCAATTATTTAGGTGTACATCAACGGCAAGCAGATATTCCCAACCTACTCTAATAAGGACTTCATCATTACAAGTACAGCAATTGAGCTGCTTTTGAGAATCCCGGCAATTGACGCGGTTGTGATGTTCAAAGGACTTTTATTCAGCGTTGAATTGCCATTTTCCCTTTTCCACGGCAACACAGAGGGACAGTGTGGTAAGCTGATAATCGTGTTGAAAAGCAAATAAGGCTGTATGTTACATTCATAGATGAAAACAGTGCTAGATTAAATATGAAAGTGCCAATGGATGTACCAAATGCAGTAACATGTGAGTTTTAATAGCTGTCATGTTTATCTCTATCTTCACAAGGTACCTGTGACAATAACAGGAAAAATGACTGCAGGTTACCAAATGGCCAGATTCATCCCTCATGCTCTGAGATGGGACATTATTGGCATGTATCCGATATTAAAAAGCCATATTGTAAGAACCCGCCTGTTCCAGTAACGCCAGGACCTCCACCAATCTGCAAACCTGATATCTGCGAAATTTTGATGAGCAAGTAAGAATTTACAGAATAAACATGAACACAATATGTCAGTTCATTCTGCAGTATCACATGTTGTAACACCTTACTTTGTTTTGATTTTTACATTAAGGGTGTTTGAGAAATGCCACAAGGTAATCGCACCACACCCCTTTTATGAGGCCTGTAAGTTTGATGATTGTCACGTTCCAAATTCCAACATGGGTTGTGCCAGTCTGGAGGCGTATGCCATTATGTGTACTGAAGCATCTGTCTGTGTAGCTTGGAGGAATGCTACGAATGGACAGTGTGGTAGGACAATTTTGTATCAGTAGAAAGCAAACAATGTTAATGTCCAGATGTCCAGATTACCTTGTTTAATCATTTTGATGTTTAAATTCCCTTTCTCTTACTGTAGAGTTTAAATGTCCAGAAAATAAAGTCTACAAGCCTTGTGGGCCAACTATTGTATCAACTTGCAATGCAAGGTAATTACTCTGTTGTATTTATATAATATCACAAATTAAATAATGTCAGCAGCTTGTAATTTAACAGGAGTAAGTTTCTACAGCCATGCTACCAGCTCTGAGAGGCTGTGCTTAGGTTGACCTGAATGTAGATGTCAGAATGCTAACATGCTCTCAGTGACAGTGTCAACATGGTGTTGTTAAGCAGATATCACCATCTTAATTTACCGCGTTAACATGCTAACATTTAATAATTTAGTTAGAGTGAAATACAAAGTATGGCTAAAGCTGATGGGAATGTACAGAGTTTAAAGGTACTTGGTCATAAACCAAAGTACTGGACGAATTCAAATTTTGAGGTAATGAGGGTGATAACAAATAGATAACAAATTAAGCGATTAGCAAAGGGATTACAGTTGATCCTGAGGGGGGCGTGAATGTCTGTACCAAATGTCATGGCAATCTATCCAATATTTGTTGAGACATTTCCCTGAAAACCACAAATGTGAACCTCATGGTGGCACCAAAGGAAAAGTCATAGGATCACCAAAGTCATTAGGCTTCATCCTCTGGGGAAAAGGAATGTCTGTACAAAATTACATGGCACTCAATCAAATAGCTGGTGATATATTTCAGTAGTATATTTCAATCAATACTTTGTGTCTGCTCTGCATTATACACATCATTTGTCATTTTATTTATGAAAATATTATGTGTGTTTTTCACCAACACTTGTCTTCATATTTAGATACAATGAGAAGTATGCACAACAGATCCAGGGAGAAAAAGCCGACCAGATTACAAATAGTAATCGATTCACTGAGGGATGCTTCTGCCCAGAGGGGATGACTTTGTTCAGTTCAAAATCTGATGTTTGTGTTACCTCCTGTAAGAGCATTTACTCTGGTGAAGAAAAATAAAATTATTTGTAAATGAATGAATGAATGAATGTACAGGTAAACTCGTTGTTTTTATTTTTGAAGGTTGTGCTGGACCTGATGGCAAACCTAAAGAGGTAAATGCTACATTACATGAATCATTTTCATTATTCACAGTGTATTTGTGACTGTTAAGACAATAATTCTGTTCCATCACTCAAACAGTTTGGTGAGACCTGGCAGAGTGGCTGTCAGCAGTGTGTTTGTGATGAGGACACTCTGGGTGTTGAGTGTAAACCTCTCACATGTCCCACTCAAGAACCAATTCACTGTACCAAGGAAGGTGAGGTGTTGGTGAACCGCACAGTGGACTGCTGTGAGAGACTGACATGTGGTGAGTGATTTAAGACACCATTCCTACATCTGCTGACATAATGTTTAAACTGAAATGTGTAGGATAAAAATGTAAAAACAGTTTTTTAAAAGGTCAGTTTAATCATCACAGGTAGTACTGCTCAGCGGTTCTGGGGCCTGACCCATACTAGGGACTAAAAGAAGCATATCTTGGCCTCTGCTGCAATGATTTTCAAGCTATTTTTAAGAGTTGGTTTTGTTGTATATATAGTAATAACTGGCTAGGAAAGTAATTTGAATATACTGTGTGATTAAATGTAGCAGTATCTTCTATTTACTCATTTTAATCAATGAAATATGATCATGTCACTTATTCTGCAATTAAAAGATTTTTCACAATTAGGAGACCCATTTTTATTTTAAGTTATGTTGCAAGTAATCACCTATTCTCCATCTGCTGTCTGACTAATGTCGGTTACTCTAACTAACAATCTTGGATTCATTTTATGCTTCACTCACCAACCCTGGAATTTTCTCACTTTTCATCCAACAGAATGTGATAAGAACCGCTGCTCAATGCCGACAAAGAAGTGTGAAACAGGATTTGAGTTAGACGTCCACACCTCGAATGATAGTTGTTGCCCCTCTTATACCTGTGGTAGGTTCTGCATAAAGGTTTCACTTACATTTACTTATATTATTAGTGTGTGAAAAACTTATTAACTAAACTAAGCATAAGGCTTTGATGTGATCGTAATTGTTAACATTTTTTTTACTCAAGTACCCAAAGGCGTCTGCGTCTTCAATGATACTGAATACAAGGTAAGTAATAACATACCGTATGTATTTTAAATTTGCATTATTTAGAGTATACCTGCTTCTGAAAGTGTTTCTACAACTCTTTAAATTTATCAGTCTATAAATTAAAGATAATCTTAGGAATAAATGTTGAATATATTGCACAATTCTTCTTTATTTTCACCCTGTAGTCAGAATGGAGTGACATGTTTACGTGATTTGTTTTGCTGACCTTTATATGAAATTGGCTAAGACTTTACATTTTAATATTTACAGCCCAATATGGATTTCTTTTCAAGACCATGTGAAACCTGCAGCTGTACTGAAACTCAGGATCCCAACAGCAAGCTGAATCTCTTTGTGTGTCATGAGATATTATGTCTCATACATTGTCCAGAGGTACTTTTGCATGGAAATAATAAGAGTATTGCAGTTTTTAATAATTTGAATTTAAAGCCAATAAAGTTATATATTGTACAAATATATTTAACATGACAGCACATGGTAAATCTAGGGGAACTCACTCATATGCTTTACTTCCAGAAATCTGCAAGAAGTGTATTGCTGATCTGTGTAACAGGTGTTGATGCTTAGACTTTGTGCACAGGATGGTTATTTTGAAGATGTAAATTTTGAAAATGTGGGTGTTTACTCATGATACCATTGCTTATGAAGTTACTCTAAATTACAAAACTGATATTTTTTCACTCATCCATGTCATGTCTAGTAAACAGTTAAGCAGATCCTTTGTTTTACTTGCTCAGGTTTGAGACATCTCATCTCTTCAGTACAATGGAAATGAATAGAATTTAGTTTGGGGTGCTGCTGAAGAAGCCGTCCACTGCTGACTGTCTTTTCTTTGACATTGTCTCTGGAAATTAACTTTTTTTTTTTTTTATGAAATATTTTTGTATTTTGAGCACCACAAACTTAATTGCTATCACTCAGTTTGGGTGGCAGCACAAATCTCAGAGATGGATATCTCAAACCTTTGCACATGAAACTAATACTATCACAATGGCTTGATTCCACCTGCGGGTAATAAGAAAATGTGTTTTCTTTTTGTTATTTGGATAAAACTATCCTGACAAGTGAAAGTATTCTGTAAATACTACTAGTTACTAATTATGTATGAAATTTAATTGGTTGAAGTTGCAGGCCATAATGATTTGTGCCTTCTTTCAAATAGGGCTATGTGTATGAAAAAAAACCTGGACAATGTTGTGGATCATGTAAAAAGACAAGCTGTATTTTGGAGTTGCCAGGCTTCTTTCCCATAATTATTCATGTAAGTAAAGTGTAATGGAAACATATTCAGAATCTGTGTCTCCAACCTTAAATTGTGTTACTAGTTACAACTGTTTGTGTTTACTAACTGACCACTTCTGCTCTTCTATCAGCCCTCTCAGTCTTGGTCACCACCAGATGACAACTGTACCAAGTATGACTGCCAAAAGGTGAAGGATGAGTTTGTAGTCTCTAAAATCCAGACAACATGTCCTGAATTTTATCCAGAGAACTGCATTCCTGTGAGTATAATCCAGTCCTCAAAGGAGCATAAATTCTTATTTCTAAATATCTTTGTTAATAACTCTGAACATATTCTGACACATCATACATTTCAATTTACATCCAAACTGTATCTCAAACAATTCCTAATTTGCTTTTGTCAAATGGAATAACAAGATTTAGGGTCTAGTTTTTCTATTTCTTAATTTTTGCTTTACATTGATAGCATTTACTATACCTTTCTGAAATCAGACTTTTGATTCAGGCTAATTAGTCTAATAAACACATAATAAATCACTTGAAGGTTTTAAATGTATTTGAATTGTATAGAAGGCCAACTTTGGCACTGCAAGCCAAATAAAAATAAATATATCTGTAAATGTGCTGAAATGATAAATACTTTGAGCTAAAGTATATGGTTAGAGAAAAATGAGGCACATAAATACACCAAATGTGCTCAAATATACAAATAGATAGTGAAGAGCAAATAACTTTATATCGCCTTGAGCAAAAGCAACATTAATACAAGTGACTTGTGTGACTGTATATCTGTCAGTGTTGTACATCTCCATACTTTACAATCCATATTGTCTATATTACAGGGAACTGAACAAACTGAAAAGAATGGTTGTTGCAAAACCTGTAAGTATTAGCCGATAAAATCATATTACACACTACATTTCAGTCACCTTTCTTTAAAATGCAGTTGTTCACACAAATACATCTTTATGAACTTCACCCCCAGCTTGTAAAAGTAATGGTTTCATAATTAGTATAATTCCACTGGCAAGTGAGCCCTTGGTACTTGCAAGATTTTTTCAAGTGAGGAGGTAAATTTTTTCTAGGGTCCACTGTTACTTGTAGAATGTGTCAGAAGTAGCAAGAAAGATAATGTGTCCATGATAAATGGTCTCAGACTGATACTTAAATGCCCATTTGGGTAATATATCTACATATTTTGTGGTCAGTCAAAACCTATAATACTGTTTTTACATTAACAACAGCCTGACCAGAAATCTTTCGTAATGGTTCAAAAGCTAAACCTTTAAATTACCTCTCCACATATTAGATGTTTTGTTTGATTTTGTCACTGAAATGAAAATGTACCTACGGTTGTGTGCTACACGTAATTTTTGTAGAAAGATTTAAAAAAAACAATTAATGTGTCATTCGCAGGTACTCCTCGTTACAGCTGTCAACTGAAAAGGAACACCACCTATATGCAGACAAAGAATTGCAAGTCAGTTGTGCCAGTGGAAATTACATCCTGTGAAGGATCCTGTGGAGCATCCTCATCAATGTAAGCTTCATTAGAAAGTATCTTTGGGATATACAGTTCAAACTACCAACTCAATCATGCTAAAATCACCGCTTAACGTGAATGGGAATGAGTGGCAGGATAAATGTTTGTTTACACTGAACAGCAGATGACCGACAATGATCCTGTCTGAAACTTTATTTACAGGTACTCTGCGGAGAGCAACAATTTTATGCATTCCTGCAAATGCTGTCAAGAAATGGCCACCAGTAAGAAGGAGGTGGAGATGATCTGCTCTGATGACAGCAGGATAAAACACTCCTACATTTCAGTTGACAAGTGCGGCTGCCAAGTCGCCAAGTGTACTAAGAACACCACAGACTGATATAAAAATTTTGAAACTGAAAACTAATCTGACTAAAGTACTTTTATAAACGTTAACAATTCCTTTCCAAAAAGTATAAGAGAATCAAGATTCAATACATTAAAGCCACCAAAGACACACCTCTGTGCATTAGCTGAAGGCATGCACCTGAGAACAGTCCAGTATAGGATATATTAGCGCAGATTAGTAAAATGTTTAAAACAGCAGCCTGGAAATTTTTTCATCCAAAAAAAGCATTACTTTGAGTCTATACACCTTTGTGATTTATGTCCTTAAAGCTAAATGATGATAAAAAGTTTCCTACACTTCTGGCTTTGTACTTTCAGGATAACTGTCATCATTTTCTCATTTATTGAAAGGGATACGGGTCCACATAGTGCCTCATGATGACAGTATATGTTGGTGCCATGGTCTCTTCTCGCTTTTGAAGCGGTATTCCTTTTTTCAGACTTTATGATATGGTGTTTCAGAGGGTCTTCCTTTTATCGTAAATGACCTGAGAGATAAAACACACATGAGTGGCTTCAGATATACAGTACACTTCACCTTTCTTTGCTATTGAAAAAGAGTTATATATTTTTATATTTGTGGTCAAATCTGGAAGATTCAAAGCACGGATTTGAATTTTAAATGATTGTTGATCATTACCTCTAACAGAACCATCATCATTGATAATCTCATAATTCACTTAACATATAAAGCAAAGATTATCCAAGACTATCTTTTTCCGACATCTGATGTGTCACATTTCCGTCAAATCTGAATGTCTTCAGTGTCATTAAAACTCACAAGTTTACTGATGATCATGTCTTCTGGTTTTTTATTTCTTGGGTATTTCTTATGTAGATTTGACTTGAAGTGTTTGAATGATACTGGGCCGGTATTAAGCAGAATCTCATAATTTCAAGAAAAATTATATTTCATTTGCCTATGGCAGTGAACCATCAGTTTTATATATATTATTTCATACATATTAGATTAGTTAACCAATCACATTCAACAACCATGCCTGTAGGTAAATATCCAGGTTAAAGTCAGCTGTTGGTTTGGGATTTGCTTGAATGTTGGTCGTATCTTACTGGGAGAGCCATGATCCACAAAGATTTGCCAAAGAAACTGCGAGATCTAATTGTTGAAAAGTACCAATCAGGAGAGAGATACAAAAAAATATCGAAGGCACTGGATGTACCACTGTCAATAAGTGGAGAAAATGTGGCGCCACAGACACATTGCAAAGATCAGGAAATCCCTCCAAAGTTGACGAGAGGATGGGTAATTTATCAGGGAAAACTTGACGGAGGCCAACAGCAACACTAAAAGAGCTACAGGAATTTCTGGCAGGTACTGGTCACTCCTTGCATCTAATCACAATCTCCCATATTCTGCACGTCTGGCCTATGGGGTAGGGTGTCAAGATGGAAATCCTTCCTTACAAAAATGAACATCAAAGCCTGTCTAAATTATGACAAACGATTCATTCAGTCACTCCTAACCATGTGGGAAAATGGTTTGGTGTGACGAGACAAAGGTCAAACTTTTCAGCCTTAATTGTGAAAGATATGATCCAAGGAACACCATACCGACTGTGAAGCGTGGTGGTAGTAGCATCGTGTTTTGGTTCTGCTTCTCTTCAGCTGATGCAGGGACTCTTGTCATGATAGATGGGATAATGAACAGCTCCAAATATAAAGATATTTAGGCGCAAAACCTGCTGGTCTCTGTCAGAAAGCTGAAGATTAAGAGGAATTTCACATTTCTAGTATGACAATGACCCAAAGCACACATCCAAGTCAATGGAATGACCTAAGGAGACCTAAAGCACAGGTGATCCGCTCACCATTTGAAGGAACTTGAACATTTTTGCAAATAATAGTGGGATAAAAATTTAGATGTGCAAAGTTAGAGATAATAGAGACTAATTCACAAAGACTTGCTTCTGTAATAAATGCAAAAGGTGCTTCCTCAAAGTATTACCTGGGCAGGGTGTGCAGACTTATGAAATCAGGGTGTTTTATGCAGTTTTTAGTTTTTTTTTTTCTTTTGTTTTTTTTCTAATAATTAAATCTTCTTTATTTTTCTGGATTTGTGTTTGTTGGAAGGTCACATTAAAGATTGGGAAAGTTTGATGTTTATGTTATTTCTGTCTTCACATTTCAAAACCTGTAACTTCATAAACAACTTTAAATCCATTACCTTTCCCCCCATGTAACCAGTATTTACTACTTAATGTAAAAAAAAAAATTTTTAGTAAACCTGATACCTGAAGCTTTGGGTGTCCGTAAAACAATAAAGGTGAACAAATAAATAAATGAAACTGGGAGCAGCTGAGATCATATGATGAACAACAGTCTTTGACACTACTGGCAGTAATGTGGCCCGTCTCTATAATATAATGCACATTAAAAAAAGTATATAAGACAGCCTGGAATCACTTGCAACTTTTTTTTAAACCCGAATTTCCTCCCACTATCACCCATTCTTTGGAAGCAAAATAAATAAATAAAATAATTTATTAATACAAAATAAATAAAATAAAATAATATTATAAATTAAAATAGAATGTCAACACATTGAATTTATATCACGATTTTAATTTATTAAAAAAATATATATATCCGTGTTTGCATTAAATGCTATTTTAAAAGGTGAATATCATAATTAATAATATTAGCATTAGTAGTGGTAAATTTGATAATGTGCTAAAACTGTACTGTAAATATTATCTAAATCTTGCTGTGTAAAGAGAGGTCGTCCGGCTCTGACTGGAACTGATTCTTTACCGCTTCATCCTACCGGAACGTTTTTAGTGTAGCACTCAGCTTGGCAGTCATGTCGGCGCCGAAGTCGGGGCGCTCAGTGTTAGAGTAGTCAGAATTCAATGTGCAATAACAAATTCTGTCATTTTTATACTCGAGAAGTCATTAGTTCGAGATTATGTGTTGAGGGAAAGCGAGGTATCCGCTGCAGTATCGGTTTATTTTGAGGTAAAGTAAGTTTACTGCCGACTTCTCCCTCAGGCTCTCTCTTCTTGACTGTTAACGGTAGCTAACTGGTTAGCTAAGTTGATGTGATAAAACCGTCAACACAACTGTGGCTTGTGTGTTCAAATGGCATGATATAGCAGAGGATAAAGGCGTTATAGGAAACAGGACGTTGTCGTGCCATCAGCTATATTTGTTGGTGTTTGCATCTCAGTGCTTAATATCTTAGTGTAATGTTCATTAATGTTAATTCTGCTCCAGTCAAGTCACGACTCGATGGTTTTGTCATAGCGTTAAATAGATGTTTTTGAGGTAAACACATTTCTTTCTAATGCCCTGTTCATCCTTTATCTGTGACACAGTACCCAGTATACAGGACATGATTATTGATGATAATCATCGACACTTTCTGTTTACTCAGTTCTGTTTGAGCCATGGCATCACTATCAGAGGAGGTGCTATTGGTGGTGAAAAAGGTTCGCCAGAGGAAGCAGGATGGCACACTTTATCTGATGGCTGAACGTGTAGCCTGGGGTCCAGAGGGCAAGGACCGCTTCACAGTCAGCCACCTTTATGCAGACATTCGCTGTGAGTACTGGATATTACCAACATCTAGTGCAGTGATAATGATGCCTTGGTGGTGGTGTTCAAGCTACGCTCTCGTTTCTTCTTTGTACAGGTCAGAAGATCAGCCCAGATGGTAAAGCCAAAGTTCAGCTCCAGCTGGTCCTTCACACTGGTGAGAGTACCACATTCCACTTTGCCAATGAGAGCAGTGCACTCAAAGACCGAGATGCTGCCAAGGAACTGCTGCAGCAGCTATTGCCCAAGTTCAAGAAGAAAGCCAACAAGGAACTAGAGGAGAAAAATAGGTGAGACTCAGCTGTTTTCACAAGATTGTCCTCAGGGGATAAGTCTGTGAATTTTCTATATTTCTGTCTTACTGACAACAAATTGCATGAAAAGACCAAAACCAACGATGACTTGATCCTACTAACAGGTGTTGGCTATGTAACCAGAAGCTAATATTCCTCCGGGTGAGACAATCCTTCATTGTAGTTTATTTTGCGTCAATCAAGGAAAAACTGATATAATCAAACTGACAAGTATTCAGACCTTTTACTCAGTACCTACTTGAAGCAGCATTGGCAGTGATTACAGCATCGGGTCTTCTTGGGTACGAAGCAGTAAGCATGCCTGAATTTTCTGGGATTCTCTGCAGATTTTGTCCAGCTCTTTCAAGTTGGATAAGGCTCTAACTGGCCCACTGAATGACGTTCATGGAGTTGTCCCTAAGTCACTCATGCATTGTCTTGGCTGTGTTCTTATGGTCATTAGCCTTTTGAAAGCTGAACCTTCGGCCCAGTCTCAGGTTTTGAGCGCTCTGGACCAGGTTTTTATTAAGGATATCTCTGTACTCTGCTCCATTCAGCTTTCCCTCAACCCTCACCAGTCTCCCTTTCCCTGCTACTGAAGAATACTTCCACAGCGTGAGGCTGCCACCACCATGCTTCACCACTGGGATGGTATTGGGCAGGTGGTGAGCGGTGCCTGGTTTTCTCTAGACATGACACTTAGAATTGAGGCTAAAAAGTTCGATCTTGGTTTCATCAGACCAGAGAATTTGTTTCTCATAGTCTGAGAGTCCTTTAGGTGTGTTTTTTTTGCAAACTCCAAGCTGCTTTCATGTGTCTCTTTCACTGAAAGGCCTCAGTCCGGCCTCTCTGCCATAAAGCCCAGATCGGTGGAGTGCTGAGTGATGGTTGTCCTTCTGGAAGTTTCTCCCATCTTCACACAGGATCTCTGGAGGTCAACCAGAGTGATTATCGGATTTCGGTCACTTCTCTTACCAAGGCCCTTCTCCCCCGATTTACTCAGCTTGGCTGGGCAGCCAGCTCTAGGAAGAGTCCTGGTTGTTCCAAACTTTGTCCATTGAAGAATTATGGAGGTCAATGTTTTTTTTTTTTTTTTTTGTAGCCTTCCCCAGATCTGTGCCTAGTCACAGTCCTGTCTCTGACCTCATTACTTGTTTTTTCTCTGATATGCACTGTCAGCTGTGAGACCTTTTATAGACAGGTGTGTGTGTTTCCAAATCACATCCAATCGGTTGAATTTACCAAATGTGGACTTCAATCAAGGTGTAGAAACCTCTCAGAAACAACTGAGAGAAATGGGAGGCACCTGAGCTAAATTTCAAGTGTCATAGGAAATGGCCTGAATACTTTTGTCAATGTGATATTTCACTTTATCCTTTTTAATAAATTTGCAGAAATTTATGAAATTCTGTTATTGCTTTGTCATTTTGGGGTATTGAGTGTAGATTGATGAGGGAAAAAATGAATTTTAGCATAAGGCCGTACCATAACAAAATGTGAAAAAAATGAAGGGGTCTGAATACTCTGAATGCACTGTACACCATTCTGATTTTTGTCATGTCCTGATTAAACTTTATGGTCATTTTGGATGCTGTAGTTCGTGTTATACCGAGAGGTGTTTTTAATATTTAGTCTAGTCTAATTTATATAAATGGTTTGGACAAAATACAGTGTAGCAATACCACATACTGCAGCTCACAAAATGACCATTAAATTGAATCAACATCTCTCTAACGGTCTCAACAAACACTGAACATTATAACCATCATGAAGGTGGGATTTATTGCAGGACTGTTCTATTACACTGGATTAGTTTTAGGCCTTGGTCCCTAATATGGGAACTGAGTGTATATATATCTAATATTGATTTTATCGTATGAGACTAGAAACTGTCTGGAGTATTGTTTTTGTAATTTCATTATATAGTTTAAATGCTGTCTTTTCCTGGCCTTAAAATATTGATTACAGTAAATTAATACAGTTCTCTGAACTTAATATGAAATTAACAATTTATCTCTTTATGTTGACATTAATAAAGACTTTTAGGCAATTCATTAAAAATTTTCTTGGGTCTAAATTTTGAATGAAAGCAACAATGATCATCGCTAAAATATTTTTTATGTTATGTTATTTTTCTTTAGGATGCTTCAAGAAGATCCAGTCCTTTTCCAGTTATATAAAGATCTTGTGGTGAGCCAGGTGATCAGTGCTGAGGAATTCTGGGCCAACAGGTTAGGGGGCGTAAACAACACAGACCCCGGACTAAACAACAACAAACAGGAAGTTGGTATATCTGGAGCCTTTCTGGTGAGTAGATCACACCTTAGTCACAGTTAGACCTTACATTTTGAAAACAACCTAATTTTAAATTTCATAATTGGTTTAATTATTGACAACTTAAGCATTAACAATATACTGTTGAATATTAACATATGTCCTTTTTTTCCGTGCATTACAGGCAGACATTAGACCTCAGACAGATGGCTGCAATGGCTTGAGATATAATCTGACAGCTGATATTATTGAATCCATCTTCAGAACATACCCCGCAGGTAAACAAGCACATCTCCACTTGGAAGTTAGGTCAGCAATTGCAACAGTAATGATAGACCAGGAAAAGGCAGCTGCAAGGCCAGATTTTAATTTCGGCCACAGAATACACACTGATTCTATTGATTAACACACTGTCAGCCTATGAGGAGGAAATGCTTTGCGAAATTAGCCAGTATTTGTCCTTAGCTAGACAGTGTAGTACATTGATGCTCACCTCAGTGACTTATACAAAATGTGCAGCTGGTATTCCTGATGTGATACATAAAAGACTGGACTAAATATATTTATATCCACTTGCAGTGAAGCAGAAGTATGGTGAAAATGTGCCACATAACCTTACGGAGAAGGAATTCTGGACCCGCTTTTTCCAGTCCCATTATTTTCACAGAGACCGCATCAACACAGGAACACAGGACATCTTCTCAGAGTGTGCCAAGCAGGATGAAAAGGGTAGGAGGATTTTCCAGCAGTGTCAGTACATGTATTATTTCATTACTGCAAAGTACATAGCTGAGCCACAAGTCTGTTTTCATATGTTAAAGTTTTAAAACTGTCTCATGCAGGGCTAAAGTCGATGGTTGTTCAAGGAGTGAAGAATCCTTTGGTCGACCTCCTGTCATTAGAGGATAAAACATTAGATGAGGTGAGATTTAGTGAGATGATTAGCTAGCTGCAGCCACATCATGCTACTCAATAATTATCTACTACTCTACTTGTATAGCTTTCTTCTCCCACTTTCTCCTTCAACCTCAAATAATTGGGATTTTCTGTGACACAGGGTTATGGAGTTTGCACAACACTACCCTCAACTTCCAGTGCAAACAGGACAGTGAAGGAGAGCAGCAACTATGCCATTATAAAACGGTTCAACCATCACAGTGCCATGGTGCTGGCAGCAGGCTCACGCAAGGGGTGAAGAAAACACATTTTTCAAAACTGACAATAACCTGCTCAGTGTGCCCACGTCTTTGCTAACTACATCATGTTTTTACAGGGAAACAGCAATTGACCAAGCTAGTGAGACGAGCAGCACAGATGGAAACTCGAGGGATTCTGACTTCTTTCAGCCTCCTGTAAAGAAGGTATGACGGCTCTGTAGCTATACAAAAAATTTCCAAAATTTATTTGTTCCTCTTTAACAGATTGAGTAACTTTTTTTTTTCTGCAAACTTTATCAGGTTAAATTACAAGAAGCCATAGAATATGAGGATCTGCAAAGGGAAAACAGACCAAAAACAGTTGCGCTGAACCTCAAGAAGTCTGACAGGTACAGTTTGTTCACATTATATTGTTATTTTTTCTTGTTTGTTCCTTATTAAGTAATTTAACATGTTGTTAACTTCAAATGGCAGGGATTAATGATAACAGTTTATTAGATGAATACTTTTGTCTAAAAACCCATCAAAATAATGCTTTAACAGATGGGTGATGTCTTGAAATTACTTATTTTGTTTGTCAGGTTCATCTGTTGTTGGTGAGTCTCACTTCCTCTGGACAGAGTGCATGCTTTGTACTGTTCCATAATAGATTTGGTATTTCATTTTAAAGGTCAGAGTCACTGACTTCTCTGTGTTAAAGTTCGTGCCACATTAAGAGAATGTATGTATAAGGTAGAGGGGATGGAATGCTCTTCTATTTTGCAGCTACCACTTCATGTTTGAGGCTGATAAAACAGCCATATTTTTTGCCTTTTAGATGTGTTCTAATATAATGTTTTCCCTCCTTTGCTTTATTTATAAGGTATGCTCATGGTCCTGTGCCACTTCAGTCCCAACAGTATACGACGAGCCAGGATATCATCAATGCTGTCAACTACATCCGGCATGAGATGGCCAATTACAAACCCAACCTTACTCAGGTTAGATCATACACACTACATTTCTGTATTTTTTCGTGTGTTGTTTAGGTTGAGAGTGATATGAAAATACTTCAATCAGATCTTCCGCAGGTGTTTCTAATGCACCCTTGGATCACAAATTCACCAGCTTGTAATCAGGTTGGCTGCTGTCTTGATGCGAATGCACAGCCTCAGATATATCAGATATTTTCAAGTGACTTCAGAAATAATCCAGAGTTTCATTTGTCCTGAAAAGTCCAGAGTATGTTAATTTTTCAACTGTGAACGGTGCCTTCATGTTTCACAGCAGTAATACTCTCTGCAGGTGTTGTCCAGCACAGCAGCTAGTTCTGCCATTGCAGCGCTTTCCCCAGGTGGTGTCCTCATGCAGGCAGGAGCACAGCAAGCCATAAATCGTAAGTGTGTTTGTACAATCGTTAAATTACGTTAATTTTACATGCTTTGAAAGTTGGTGACCAGTTGGTGCCTGTAGCACATCTGCTGTGTGTGAGGCAACTTATATACTGTTGAGCAACACGCTGCACTCCGAGTTGCCCCCCACTGCTCTCTGGGTTTATGTAGAGATGGATTATTCATGGAAAAGTAGACATAATCCTTTTTATTTATTTATTTATTTTACTCTCAAATTTGTGAAATTTCCACTGAACCATTGATCAATTGTTGTGAATCTTGTCTTTAAAATGGCAATATGCTGTATCTGACAGCTTCATGTGAATAATTTGGCTTTTCTTTTCATTCTTTTTTTTTTTTTTTTCCTTCAGAGATGGTACCCACTGAGGTTCAAGGAGAGTTGAAGCATCTTTATGTAGCTGTTGGAGAGTTGTTGAGACACTTCTGGTCCTGTTTTCCTGTAAACACACCCTTTTTGGAGGACAAGGTGACTAATATTCATGTTATGCTTTATTGGAAGAAAATCAAGTTACTACTGTCACCCAAGTTAGTTCCTTATTTACTGTCTTGACAACCATGCTTTTAGCAACAACAACAACAAAAAACCAAAACCATTGGCACTTCTAATAGTTGTCTAATAGTGCACACAGATCAATTATTAGCATTGCTATGCGGTGTAAGAAATATAAACCACACTTGTCCGTAAAAGTGTAGCTTACAGATTGGATATTTCATAGATATTTCATACATAATAATCAGCATACAAGGCCAATTAAAGATATTCATGCCCCTTGGACATTTTCATGTTTTATTGTTTTACAACACTGAATTACAGTATATGCTGATTATTTGGCGATAATCACAACATAATTGTAGATATTTGTTTTCACTTGGACATTACCATATATTTTTCTCTTGATCAGTGCCAAAAAATCCTAATTACATCCACTGTGAAACTAACTGGCCGTCCATAAACTATAGCCCATGCCAGCCACACCACTTAGAGTAGATAACTTTTTCAGTTTTTCTAATTTTTCTCATCATCATGTTCTTTTCGTATAGGTAATAAAAATGAAGTCAAACCTTGAGAGATTTCAGACGACCAAGCTTTGTCCTTTTAAGGAGAAGATTCAGCGCCAGTACTTAAGTACAAATGTAAGTCTCAAAGGTATTAATGACACAGTGGCTCCTACCAGATGGCACTTACTGTATATTAAATCTCTTTGACGTTCCTTCAGCTCACAGGACACTTGGAGGAGATGTTGCAGACAGCCTACAACAAGTTCCACATCTGGCAAACCCGTCGGATGATGAGGAAAACCTGAGGCCTGATGGTTTGTCAAAAGTAGAGGACAAGGAAGACATTAAAGTATATGGACAAGTGACCTATAAAAGGTGCTGCAGACTGCTGCGAAGATACCACAGACCACAGCCTAATGGGATATAGTCCTCAGGGGCTTAATGATAGGGATATAGATGGAAGCTGCTACATCCCCAAATGTTCAACAGAGACTAACTGCATCTCAGTCACAAATAACTGTAATTAGTTTCTTTCTCTTTAGTTTGTGTTTTCTCAGTGGTTGGGAGATTGGTGCCGGTTATTGTTAAATGGGACTTTTAAAGTGGCGCAACATGACCAAATTTCAGACGGAAATCAGAAAAAAAGGCTCTCGGGACAACAGGCCGAGGTGTGAGACGCCAGCAGAGGACTGCCAACGTGCGTTTCACCAGTGCACAGAGCAGAGAGAGAGCGCTTGGACATAACAAGGTGCCCCTCTGAGCACTGGCGCGATTTGCGGAACAATGTCCCAGAATATCTGAAGCAAAAGGGGGAAGTGAATATAGCAATACTGTAAAGACATATACATTCTCGAGTGCGTTGGTGTGTGTGACTCAAATCACACTGTCACTGGTTTGTAATGTCTGCACCTACTGTCTGCACTGAAGACAAAAATGTAACTGAATTAAAGTGAGGCGTAAAGCTTTTGTTCATGCCACTGTCTGTTCAAACTGCAGTATTTCGTTAAGTCCATGCACCTCCACTTATGTTTTTGGTCATTCGTCTCAGTTTTTAGAAGAGGGGGTTGGTTTTTTTCTGCCGTGCTGTTTTATAAACCACAGGATATGGAGCTGTTTTTTTTTTTTTTGTCGCCTTTGTAAACAAGTCGCTGCATTCTACAACATTTGGAAATGGTTTCGTTTTTCTTTATGACAAACGAGGGCATCCAGCGCGGCCGGTGGGGAAAACCGACGCGCTGCCTTCAGGAAGTGTCCTCACATCAGCTGAGTGAATCCGTGACAGGTCGGCAGGCTGCCGTCAAGAGTGGCGTGACACCGGCCGCTGGCTTTCTCCAAAATCACTCAGCAAAGCCGGGGATGTCAGACGGCGGTTCGGTGTCGACTTGCGAGTGGTAATGCTGGTCTGTCGCTCCAGCCATCAGGTGAGTTTTACAGCGAGTGCAAGATAACATCCCCGTCTAAGCTAGCATGTTTGCTAACTTGTTATTACAAATATAACGACATTGGGGCGAGATGGCCATCTGAACTGAGTCGTAAGATGTATCATAACTTCAATAAAACGTTCAGACATATTTATCATAGCCCTGCCGTGCTCATATTTATTTGATTTTTGGGCTTTGGGCGTCCTCGTAGTTTTTGATAGAAACGTTAGCATCAGTGTCAGCAGCCGGGTCTCGTGATGCCGATTGCCACGAACTGGCCGATCTAATCGCCCCTCGGTTGGCTGTGAGATTCGCAGCAACTCATTAAAAATAACCGCCTCACCGTGTACTTACAGGCTGAACTGTAAAGGTGCCGTCCAGATAACCGACCGACTGACTCGCAGTGGTTCTGTGGCTGCATTAAAGTGAAGGACGGACGGTTTTTGACGGTTATTACAGTTAAAATTAGGACGGAATGGTAGCGGATGATTCGAACGTCTGTTGACGTTACATCGATGTCCTCTTCAATTCAGTAATACTCAGGTACTGTACTCATGTAGGCTACACATCTGAGGTACTGGTACTTTCCGTGGGTACTTCCATTTCATGCAACTGTATATTTGTACCCCACAACAATTCATTTACTCCACAGCATGTATTGGACAGCTCCAGTGACTTAACAAAGTAAGACTTTACATACTTGCCCACGCTATGAGATTATAACGTGATGCACTGTTATCTTTAAACTAACCAACGGTATGTAAGTTACTTAAAATCCGCTCACCATCGACCGACTACAAGAGCAAACTGTTATTTACACAATAATGCATGCAGCGCTGCGATGATAAATCGATTAGTCAGTCGACAGAAAATTCATCTGCAACTATTTTAACCGTGAAATAAGCATTTTAGTCGTGCTTTATGCTAAAATGCCAAATGTGTGCTGTTTCTAGCGCCTCGAATTTGAGGATTTGATGCTTTGTAGCACATGATGGTATACAGAATATCTTTGGATATTGGGACATTGATCAGACAATACAAGAGATTGGTCTGTGGGAAATTATTACAGCAGTTTTTCAGTCTTTACTGTTATTTTATAGGCAAAATGATTAATCACGAGTTGAAATCATCGTTAGTTGCACCTGTAAATGCCAGAGTTAAAATAATCAATGTAGTTGTGTCACTAAGGTTATTTTTCTTCACCGAAGAATCGTAATCTAAAATGCATACTTGTTACAGTAGAGGGATAACAAACAGAAGGTCAGAGGTCAGAGTTGACTGTCACTTCTCACCCTCTTCTGAGGTACTTGTGTCAATTACTGTGTTGCTGAGAAGCATTTATGTTCCAACATTTTGTTTTAACCCCTTTTTCTAGCATTTAAACCTAAATAACTTATAGTTTATGGTTATTTAATGATTTAAAGCTTTAGTTTTGCTTTTGCTTCATCGTAAGTTCATGTTAAACCACAACAAGTAAACTGAAGTCAAACTATGGTGTGTTGTGCTGTATTCTTAGCTGAGTGGTGTTTTTGTGGTCCTGTCAGAACTGTTTTTTGCAATAATAACTGACAGCTCCAGGACCCGAGTCATTTGAAAAACACTGATACTGCACTAGAGATGATTTTGATAAATCTCAGCCTAAAACTGAATTTTGTGTATGCTTGTGTGAGGTAAAGAATTTAATGACAATGGTTTCTTCCTCATGTATGGTAGTTAAGGTCTGATGAGGGGTGTTTCACTGGGCTGGAGATGGTGTAAGTGGAGTCATGACTGGTCAGTTTACTAAATGTCATGTGATGCCACACGGCTGAGAGCTGTGGTATGTGTGGTATGGTCGCTCACATTTTTATTTTTCACAATTTACTAACTCTAGCATTCTCTCACAGTTGTGGAGGAACACCAGTGAAAATGTCCCTGATACCAGTTGTGCCAGACAACCACAGTCATGTACTGGCTGAGTTTGACTGCCTTGATCCACTTCTGTCTGCGCTGCGTTTAGACTCCGGCAGGCTCAAGGTAGGTCTCAGCATCACGTCTCTGAATCAGTCTTATAATAAAATCACACATAGATAATTTATAGTAGCTTCTTATTTAATGTTTTTATAGTAGTGCAGAGTTAGAAATTACTAAATGACCCATACTTAAAACAATTATAGGACATGTATCTTGCCTATCTTGTACTTCCCAAACGTAGATCAAATGAGATTGAGTCTGTCCTAGTCTGAGAAGTGGGTGGACTAAAAACAAAAATTACAACATGTTATCACCAAAAAAATCAATGTTTATCTAACAACGTGTATCTGACTGAACAGATGAGCAGATCAGCAACTTCTAAATGGGATTCTATTGTGTTACAGTGCACATGTTTGGCAGTGTCAAGGAAGTGGCTGGCATTAGGAACATCCGCAGGGGGGTTGCACCTGATTCAGAAGGAGGGCTGGAAACAAAGGATCATTCTCACTCACAAGGTAATATGTGACTGAGTACCTGTTGTGCAGAAATACAGAGCTGACTGTTGTTCTGCTGTTAACTAATACAGATGCACATTATAAGGAATGCAGTGTTTGTATGTGTCAGTTTCTCTTAATTTCTTGCTAACTCCCCATCCACTGTGTGCTCTTTTTCAGGAGGGATCTGTCACTCAGGTGGCGTGTTGCCCTCATGATGAAGATTTCATCGCTGTTGCAACAAGGTTAGAGTCAGTCCATGGAGTAAAGACATGTCTCATACTCATCTACCCTTAAACAAAATAACCTGTTGTCATTTAATGTTACCTTCCTCCTCTCCCCTCATATGACATATACAGTATCTCTGTGTTATTTGTGTTGCCTGCATTGTTCACACGGTTTGCTGGGTTTGTCTCTGGTCCAGTCAGGGTCTGGTGGTGGTGTGGGAGCTGCAGCTGGAGCGGCGGGGTCGTCCAGAGAGAGTCAGTGTGTCCTGGGAGCACAGAGGTCAGGCCATCACTGCTCTCTGTTGGGACACGAGTACACTCAGAGTTTTTGTCGGGGACTCAGGAGGCAAGGTGTCCTTTCTGCGTGCGGGATCCTCCAAGCTGGGAAAGGTATTGTCTGCTGATTAACAATGAAAGTTGTCTCTTTCCTTAATATTAATGTATATAAAGTAAATGTGGCTTTTGAAAAAGTTTAGGCACTTTCTAGCTGATCCACTGGTGGAATAGCATGTCCCAGAACTTAACTGAATCAGCGGGCTTTAATTTAAGCCAGGTGACAGAGGTTAGTGAACTCTTTTACCCCTCTAACTTCTCAGGGTGTTGTGCTAACAGTCACCAATCAAAGAGACATCCAAGCGGCTGACTAAGGATCTAAAAATAAAGATAATTGATTCTTACTTGGCATGGTCAACAAAGTAAAGTTGTGACTAATAAGAGCACTTATTAGTGAACTAATAAGTGCTCTGGGAAGAAGAGAGGGTGAAAAGATTGTAAAGCAAAAATAGAAAAGAAGATCAACCGGCTACTAAAAACCTTTTGGAGGCTTTGATTTCTGCATAGTAGATGTGACCATTTAGCACTTGTTGACTGGGTGCCCAAACCTATGTACATATACATCATGGAAGATATACTATTTTTTCTTTTTGATGTTGATTTTCACCCCAAACTGAAATCGACTACCTGTCAGAAATACAATCTTAAAACTTGTGTTTGGAAAATGGAAAACAGTTGGCCGGTATGTAAAGTATAAGCTATTGCAATTAATAGGCTACAGTTGTTTTGTCAAATCTGTGTCTGGGCAACAGCAGTCAAGTGTGACTGAGAGACAAATTGCAATATTTTAAAAAAATCCTTTCCATTCACAAGAAAAATAACTGTAATCACTGGCTGACAGCTTATATTTTTTTTCTTACACTTTTTCGTGGTCCAGCAAAATGAACCGGTGTCACTCCTACTTGCTGTGCCTCAGTCCTCTATATTTAGCACTTTTTGATAGTTCATCATTCATATATATGATTGTATATGATTGTTTTTTCTTTGTGTCCAGGGATCAGCATTCGTTATCTTCCCTGTTCAGACCGTCACCACTGTTGACTCCAGAGTGGTTCAGCTTGGGTACCAAGATGGCCGCCTGCTTGTGTCTTCCCTCAGTCGCTGCTACCTCTGCGACACAGAGAGGTGAGGAACAATATGTCGTCATCTGTCTTGTGTCTCTAATAGTCTGTCTTTAGGGACTCTCAGAGGACCTCTGTTAATTGCTCTGTATAGGTATATATGGTCCCTACTTAAATGTCCCTTAGCAAGATTCTGAATCCATATCCCTATGGCAGACATACTAGTTTTCTGTTGTTTTATTAAGGATTCTTGACAAATTTTTCAAACACTGATCTCGACATTTATATTTTCATATTCTAAAGCTACAACTAATTTATCTGGTCATATAAGATACTGATGCCCTGTATCATTTCACTTTGTGATCCTGCATAGAATAAGCAGGTACAGAAGGCTTTTTGAGTTCCCAAAACAGCTGCGTCAAAATGATGATCATTTCTGCTTACTCATGAAAATCTCCTTTCTGTATGTCGGACGTCTCCCTTACCTGCCTTCAGGGAGAAGTTCTGGCGTGTTGGAAATAAGGAGCGTGATGGGGAGTACGGAGCTTGTTTTTTCCCTCAGAACAGGGGATTATTAGTTGGTCAGCCACCCCTGCTGTACTGTGCCAGGCCGGGGTCTCGGATATGGGAGGCCAGTTTTAATGGCGAGGTTCTGAGCACCCATCAGTTCAAACAGCTCCTGGGCTGTCCTCCTCTACCTCTCATCACTTACAGGTACTGATTGTTCCTGCTTTTATGGTGTCTTCTGTAAAAAGCCAAACTCCTAATTTGTCCTTTTTTCCTTGTTACCTGCAGAAATGAGCCACATTACAACCCAGTGCAGAAGAGCCCCCAGTCAATTGCCTTCCCTAAACTGCTTTATTTGGGGTAAAGTAACATATCCTTTTATATTTTATCATCTTGACTTGTTTGACTTGTCAATCACTATTTTTATCACATCTATAGTATTGACAATAAGGCTCACATACGTAATTGACATCAGACAACATTATTTAAAAAAACACGTGCAGATGAGCCTGTCACGTGACAAACTCTACATTTCATTTATTTGTTTAGAGACCAAAACTTGCTGACCTGGACTGATTCTGCCATTTATATCTTCACACCTCAAAATGGACAATTGCTTCTGTGGACTGAACTCAAAGGTGTGTTTGCTGATTTGTCTCATAAAAACCAAACCAGGAATAATTGAACCCTCAGATAATTTTGTTCGTAAACATAATCTTTTGTCCTTTTCCCAAACATGTAATTCTTTGTGCTTCAAAGTTGATCCCATGTAATCATGTATGTCAGTTCAGTTTAATATTGTCCCAACATAATTATCAATATCAGTGATCATAATAATTGTTCGAGTGATCATTTCAGCAATGATCAGACATACATACTGTTCCTGTTTTTCATTGACTTTTTTTTTTTTTTTTTACCGTAAATTGATCCAAACCTGTTTTCTGATTTTGCAGACTTGGTTGATATCGCAGTCTACCGCAGCGATCTCTTCTGTCTCCACGGCAGCGGACATCTGTCCCACCTCTCCCTGTTATCTGCAGAGCGCTGCGTTGAGCGTCTGCTGCGTAGGGAGTCCTGGCCTCTGGCTGCTACCGTCTGTTGTATGTTTCAGCACACAATCACCACCAGCAGGGTAAGATGGCTGCTACTGCCATGCTAACTGGCCTTGTCTCTTTGTACAGTGTAATTGGGCTAAGCTGTTCAGTAAAAATGTTTAACCTTCTGCGTCACTAAGGATAATGCACAGATCATACCTGTTCACCTGAGTTGTCTCACTTTCAGTGGCCCAACATATGACTACTGCTATTACCTAACAAACAGTACAATACATTTAAGACATAGGTACCAAGGCATTATCTTCGTGGTTAACATTATGATCTCCTTAACATAGCACATATTTAACCAGACTTTAGAGTCAATAGTACTTTGTAGTATCAATCTATCAAAATGTATTGTAAACCTCAGTGAGTCTGGGTTTATGCAGAGGGTGAAAGACAAATATGAAAAGACCAAGTTTACGTATCACAGGTAAAATTTTGAACTAAAACTTCTAAAAAAAAAACAGGCCTCTTGACCACATTTCTTACAATCAGAGTAAGGGCCAATGTGTGTTTGTCACCTGTGTTGAACTTTTGTGTTGGTGGATTCATAAATTAAAACCTAAACTCTTACTCCAGGCAAGGAAATCCATTCCCATCGACCGCCTTGAACACCTCAGGTCCCAGCTTAGTTCCACCACACACCTGGATCTGATTGGCCAGCTGGAGGAAGTCATCACTAAGCTCGAGCCTCTGGACTCTGCCTCCAGCAGCCGCAGAAGCAGCATCTCCTCACATGTGAGTTCAACTTTCTGTAGATGATGTCTCTGTACAGTATAAGCTGTGTGCCACAACTGTTAATGATGAGCACCCTACTTCCATTTCATTTACGTGTCTATAGATACCATTCAGTCAATGAAGGGCAGGTGTCTCTGTGGCATTACATTAAATGGGCTGTTAGGTTAGGATTAGCAGGCTTTGGCGGAAGAATTGAACTTGCATGTATGAAGTCAGCTAATATTAGCCAGTCAAATATATCCACCATGACTTGTTTCTCTCTCATGACCTGTCCTGAAGTCCAAGGAGCTGAATGGCGTGCAGAATAATTCCACCTCAAACAATTATATCATGGTCTGATTACTTCCTCTTCTACATTTTTATGCAGAAGCAGAACGCTGCTGTGAACAGGAATATCCATTCAATACATTTTTATTTACATGGGTGTATTGGAACTGAAGCACACAGCCTCTGCTAATCTGAATACAAATGAAAGAAAGAGTCTACTAATATCAGATAAATCATTATCCAGGAGAGCTTCAACGTCCTGGACTGTGGAATCTATCGCGTGATCAGCCGCAGAGGAAGCCAGTCAGATGAGGAGACAAGCTCCCTCATCAATCAGTCCATGTCAGAGGAGGAGAGGCTCAAAGAGTTCAGTTTTGTGCAAGAGGAAGATCAAGTGGATCAAGGTAAGAGGCAGATGTTTCCAATAATAACTAATGCTGTCTTAAAACATACAAAATTGTTATTCCAATTTATGTAGTAAATTTCAGGTGGGTTTTTTTTTTCAATGCTGCCCCAATAGGACAGTATAATTTTAATGTTAGCTCAATAGCTTTTAATGTTGGTTTTAAAGTGGTAATATAATAATTACTGCTACTACTATTAATAATAATAATAATAATAATTATTATTATTAGTAGTAGTAATTTAATAATGACCAGATGGAGTCAAGTTGAACAGAAAGATAATTACCTGTACTTTTTTTTTTACATTCATTTATTAAGACATCAAACATAAAGAATGACTGCAAAAATGTAAAAAAAAAAAAAAAAAAACATAATATATTTTTCTATATTTTTTTTTTTACAAAAATAACACCTGTTTTGTACAATATTCTTATTTACCTCTACAATTTGTTTAATCTGCACACACTGGAACAAACAAGAATGAAGAAACACTGGAATATTACCCGGGATGAAAATTCATATATACCAGTAGTAATGTTTTCCCTGTGTTTGACTCTTTCTCGTCTCTTTGTGTTCTCTCTCTCTCTGCATATATATGATTTTGTGTGTGTGCGTGTGTTTGCGTGTGCGCGTGTGTGCGTGTGCGCGTGTGGCAGGAGCAAGCTTCTGAGTGAAAAGAGAGTGAATTTATTTTCAGTTTTATATTTACTGTTCAATTAAAACACCTGAATGACAAAAAACAAAACATCGAGGGAAAATGCCAAATAAGATATTTGGCATTTTGGAGCATCTTTAGATACAGATTTATCGATACAAACATGTGACTGATAATAATTTTACTCTTTGACTTCATCTCCATTTTCATAACAATCATATGTACCTGTTTCTAATACCTTCTTGTATGTTTGCTACTAACTGATGTGTTTCAGATTTGAACAATACATGAAATCGTATAATCAAACATGTTTCTATGCTGCACCACTGGATTTGCTGTGAGAGCTGAATGATCACTGATGACTGACATGCTTTATGAATATAATCTTCCCGATTTGTTAATATCAAGTTTCTTGTCTCCTTCATTGTATCACACATTTATCACCATTTTGGTTCTGTATTTTTTGTATTGTGCAGCATTTGATTTACTTTCTCTGTATAGTGGTGTCTGGCACCGTTGCGCCATCTGCTTGCCTTTTGCACTCTCCCTGTCATCATTCCCCTCCAGTACTCCATCCATCTGTGTTTTTCCTCTGGCTCTTGCCCCCATCTTTATTCAGATTCACAGAGCAGTGAGCGTCTGGAGGCTGAGCGATCTGAGCAAGGCCTGCAGTTCCACCTCCCCCTCTCATTCCGCCCCAAGCCCCCTCGCATCGCACTGCAGGCCGTCAAAGACAGGTGAACATCCAGAGAAATAAAGGACAGGCATGCTAACAGCTTTGAACAGAAGAATGTGTCATGTCATGCAGACATGCAGCTGCAGTGTGTAGTTTTGGGTTTTTGAATTGCATTTGAACACTGATTAAATTACTTGTGGTTTGTACTTCTTTTTTTCTTTTTCTTTTTTTTTTTTGTGGATTGAAACTACAATAACATTATTTATGTGCAGCTGTGTTTTTAGATGGCTTACTTCCCCTTTCCACTGAAGACCCACAGCCATTTTTTTAAATTCACATTGTTCATCTGAATAGTCACGTGGCATGTTTCATTTCTAAGCATCACACTCAGTCATCAATATGAAAAGGTTCATGTTTCGTAGCTCTGTTCGACTTGATTTGATTCTGTTTTCTTTGGCACAGTGTTTCTAGTTTTGTTAAAAAGACAACAGAGAAGATCAACACACTCCAGATGAACTCTGAACTCTGGCAGAGACCTGAATTCAGAGAGGGCGGACAGTCCGAAATGTCAGCAACCACAGCTCCATATGCAGAAGAAATGGAAAATGAGTAAGTACAGAGAACAAGTGTGTCTATGTGTTGTTGTTATAGTTATAAAGGAAATAAAAGAATTAGTCCATACTCATTTCTTCTTTTCACTGACTTTAGGACACTTTTTTTACTAATCCACGTTTGTTGTGAATAGACCATTAGAAGTAAATTTAAGTAAACCAGTGAGATGTATTTGTCATCACAGAGTTTATGATGAAATGCCTAACACAGAGGCCAACATGCAGGAACTCCATTCAGCAACAGAGCGAACTATGTAAGTACTGAACTATGTAAGTGCTCAGCATTGTGTTATTCCCACTGCAGGATTTCATAACTTTTATTTTCCAGTTTTTCTTAAAAACTGAACCCGTACTCTGGAATTCACGTACAAATACTTTCCAAACATCAGCTCTCAGATCCAAGATCCTTTGGTGCTACTAGATCCAGTCTGCCTGGGAGAAGCTTTGCTGGAGTGGCTGCCAGTGCTAGAGCAAATACTCGGACCTGCAGAGCTCGGGTCATCTGGTGTCAGTGATTCAAACATGGATGGACCAGGAGAGGAGAGATGGGAGAGGGATTACCTGAGCTCCTGCTCAGAGCAGCCAGAGGAGTCTTCCCGCTCATCAGGAGAAGCAGCAGTGCGTGTTACGGAGGAAGAGGAGGAAAAAGAGTCCCCTGAGCTCGCAGAACAAGAGGACCAGTGTGACTCCACTGAGAAGGTGTCTGAAGTTTCAAACGGGAGTCCTCCAGAGCCTGTGCGAGTGGTGTCCCCCAAGCCTGTACCATCAGATCTCCTGGCTAATCTCACCCAGCTGGCCACACTATACACAGAGCTGAGCTGCTTCAGAAACCAGGGGAATGAACAGGCACTGGGGTGCACAACTTTCCTGCGCCGTTACTTCTTCCTGCTGGATCAAGAGCGCGTGAGAAGAATGTGTCTGCTATGTTACCAGGAGCAGCCCGAAGTGCAGAGCTCCTTCATTGAGGCCATGCTAGGTCAGAAGCCTCTCCTTAAATCGCTTGATCATACCATACCCACTCCTGTTTCATCTTTTTTTTCTGTTTTATTTTCAGCTTTCACATTTCACAAATACAGAAAAAATATGTGGATGAAAAACTGAAACTGTGAATAAACTGGTAGTTTAATGTTAATATGATAATTACTACTGCTACTAAAAATAATAATTAGTAGTAGCAATATAATAATTACCAGATGAAATCAAGTTGATCAGGAGGATAATTGCCTGTACTGTAAAAAGTGAAAAAAGGTAAAATGAAATATAAACAAAAAACTGAAAACACGCCTAAAAAAAGAGTCAAAAATGTGGCATCGGGCTGCCAGTGTTTGAAATGAAAATTCATTTTTTAAATATTAAATGAATTAATAAAAGCAGATTAAGAAATATAATGCTGAATGTGAATTGATACAGATATTTAAAAGCTGGGTCATTTTCCACTGAGTAGGTCAGGGAAAGATCCTCAGACGTCTGAAAAAACTTTTCTTGTCTCAGAAATAAATCAGTGTAGTTGTTCCATTTGAATCATAAAAATCAGTCATTCATCATGTTATCATTTTTATTAACTTTATTAATTTGCATCTACAATTTATAAATAAATCAGATGCTCCATTCATCTCTGATATTTTCATAGTTTAATCTTCAAGGATTTTTGAAAAGCAACTTTATTTTTTCTCCATAGATCTCACTCAGGCCAGTAAGGTGGTGGAGATTATTCAGAGAGGTGATTTACTGAGATCACTGCGCAGTCTGAGAGAGCTGCAGCCCTGGAGCGCACCTTTTCTCTTCGCTCACTTACACAGGTCACCACCCGTATTTCTCTCAACTACACATAATGTTTAAGTTGTGATGGACCTTGTGAAGTCAGCTCTGACTCACTCTGTTATTATCCAGGCTGTATGAGAAGCACGGGGAGGCGGCTGTACGGTCGTTTTCCCAGTTCTATCCTACGATAACTCCCGCTGATGTAATGACCATGGCTCAGCAAAGCCACTTCCTGGCCTACCTGGATAATCTGGTCCAATCACGAACTGAAGAGCACAGGTATTCATCTTTTTTTTGAAAAAAAAAAAAAAAGACATTAAACTCTTATTGTTGCTGAATCATACATTCATTTCTTTCTCTAGGTTGTCATTTTTGCAGTCCCTTCTCGAACCAGAAACACTGAGACAGGATTGGCTGGAGCTGGCACTTACCCATGATGCTCCTCAACGCTGTGACACCCTAACCCCTGATGGACAGCCCAGGTCTGGTTCTGTTTAATGTGTGAAAAATTCAAAGTAACATCTCTGTTCCTTTAATTATAATTGCAACTGATATATGCAGGTGTGAAAAGTGTATATTTTAATTATTTAGCCTTTATTCAAAGCTAGATATCAAATTAAAATACAAAAACAAATCATTATATCTGGATGGATGTGAACTAAACTACTATCATGGGTACATTTCACCACTGGGTTCTATTTAGGCTTCAACACACTAAGATACTGAAGTGAAAGTAAAGTATAAGAATAATTTGAACTGTGAAGTCAAGTGGAAATCTTTTGCAGGTGGCATTCGCATTATTTCAGTTGGGGCTACGGACGCCTCCTGTCTCTGCTGATTCGTCTTCCTGCAGACCTGTCCTCCAAGCAGAAGATGGCAGAGACATGCCGCAGTCACGGGTACCTCTAATATTCTTATTCTGTGCAGAACAAGTCATCTTTCGTTATGGACGGCAGTATTTGGTAGTGAGTTTACAGTGTCATATATACCCTTTTCTGTGATGTTTTGTACATGTACAGGTACTGGATGGGCTACCTCTACCTCTGCTGTGAGCTGCAGCGTCGCACAGAGGTGTTCTCCACCATCTGTCGGCTGGATGACATCAGCCTGCTGGAGGAACCTGAGGGTAAAACCATTTCTCAGAATCTTTTCCTTTCACTCTTTCAGCCAGAAGGAGAATTATAATCTGTCATCATCTGATAGAACGTGTTGGTTACACTGTCAGGAGTTACTGAGATATACACACGTGTCCACACGTGTGCTGCATTGAAATCCAGTGCGCACACATGTGATGCACAAGTAATGCAGCATGTTTACATCAACTATGTACTATAAACTCACCGCAACACAAGATATGAGATCACTAGCCAAGACAAACACACAAAGATGTACATGAATACACTGCAGAATAGCTAATCTTGACTAAAACCAAAACTACAACCGGATTAATTTAAGTTGGGTTTGTTTAATTGAGTAAATGCAGGAAGCATGGTCTTTATAAGTTTAACACTGGTATTTACACTCTGTGTAAAGTAACATTGGGCCTCGTGCAAGAGCATTTTCGTACTCTTGTCCCTAAATTCTTATTTCTTTCCTCTGAGGGGTGTCAGATTCATGGCTTAACCAAATTTTCTTAACCTCACAAATTTGGCGTAAATCGCTCCTTTCAGCCTGACGAATGACACCTAGACATGAGGAGGTGCACGTTTGGGAGATTTGCTCCTCATTTGCATAATCTATGCCCCTAAAACTGCCATATAAGGCTGCCTACTCTGCTTCATTTGTGGGAAAGTTTAATCCACAAAAATGTCAAACGAGTAAAAATGTGAATTTCACTCTGCGGAGCTCCAGGTCTTCTGTCAGACATTATTGACTTGTCATCAGAGCAGCGCAGACTGTGACAGAAATAAAGGGAACGACAATCACTGAGATACATTATAGCCTACGGTGATGTTTCACTGTCAGGTACAACAGAGGATGACAAAGACCTGTGTAAAGAACCTGAGGCAGCGAGAGGATTGAGAGAATTTTCTAACAACTAGCGAAATGTAGAAGCCGCTGTGACAAAATATGCCAATAAAAATACTAAAATCTAAAAAAAACAAAAGTTTGTTTTATATATGTGTGTGTGTGTGTGTGTGTGTGTGTGTGTGTGTGTGTGTGTGTGTGTATTTGTGTGTGTATGTATATATATATATATATATCTCATTTTTTAATTACATCAACAGTTTAGGTATCATATTTAAACTCCAAATTCATTCAGGCTACGCCGCTATAATTTTTTAAGTAACGAGTGTGTTATTCCCTGTGAAGAAAGACAGTCTATCTGCTCATGACTCATATGAAAAAGTACGGGAAAATTGGTGAAGGCCACAAATTCTCTGAAATCCGTCATACGTGCCACTCTAACAGGACAACGACTGGTTCTTGCATGAGGCCCTTTAACAGCTTCTTTGGCTTTCAATAGTTCACTTTCAGTTTGTACAGTGCTTCATCCAAACATTTGTTATCAGTATTGACTGTCAGCGTGTGCTCATAAATCATGATATATACATGTAATTAATGATTCACCTCAATGACTGTCACTGCAGCCATTTATCTGGCAACCACCCAGATTTAACACTGATAGGTTAAACACACTCTAACTAAAGCACCATCATAGACTTACATCTTTACTGGCTCTCTGTTATTATCCAGGTGTTGAGCCCCAGACCTTGGATGAGTGGAAGCTCTTGATCCAGTTGTCTCAGGAGCTCAGCAATGTGGTAGAGTCAGAGCAGGTCGCGGGTGTAAATGGGAGCAGCTGGTCCGACGGCTCAGCAGACTGTGGAGGAAAGATCAGCCTGGAGAACCTGACCCTGATGCTGGCCCGGACAGCAGGACCTGACCAAGCTCGAGCTCTCCTGGATGAGTGCGGAGTGCAGCTGGACCTGTCCCCTCGCTCCAAACTGGTCTGCGAGCTCCTGAGAATCACCGAGAAGAGGCAGAGGTGGGTCAGGGTGCTGATTACCAAACTATCCAACTTTTGTAAGCTATGAGAGCAGGAAGCAGTTCCAGCATTTCTTTCATGTTTTTAAATGCAGACTACAATAAAAAAAATAAATCAAACATACATGCATAAATCTCCATCAGGCATTCTTGATTAGTCCAGGGATTTTAATATGTCTTGATGAGAGCAGTATAATAGAGGAAGATGTTTGCATGGTCTCTCAGGGAATAGGAGGGTGTGACAGTTGTCTTAGTGGTCTGAAGAGATAAGAATCAAAATATGTTTGAAGTCTGGAATCGCAGCCCTGGAATTGTTTACCATGGTGATCATGACCAACCAGGGCCAACAAAATGAAAGAGACTCAGTGTAATAAATGAGTCAACCTGTTTCTTGTTATTTCGTTTCAGGGCAATGATCCAGACGATGCTCGAGCGCTGCGATCGGTTCCTGTGGTCTCAGCATGCCTAACTCCAGATCAGCGCTGTGTGGACAGCAGCTTCTCTAAGCCAAAGAACATAACCAACCCTGTCTGTACTGTTACGTCTCCCCCCTAACTGCTTTTGAAGCTGTTGCTTAATTTATGCACTGTGATATTTGTCGAAGCTTTCAAATGTAGGTACTTATCATCCCAGTGAGAGCAGTATTATTGGTTTAACTTTTACTTCACATTGTCTTTGCACAGATCTCTCTAGTATTATCCTCTTTGTTCCATTTACTTGCCAATTTTATCAGTATTCAGGTGCATGTACAGGGTATCATCACATTACTGTTTTTTTTAAGCAGGTTAAGCATGTACAGGTAAGAAAATATTTCATGTCCTGCTATGACAAAAAAAAATGAACTGTCCATAATAACAGTAACAAATGTTCTAACCCGATAATATGTGAATAAAACTATCTGTACAAGACATCGTGTTTTCTTTCTTTTTCTTTTTCTTTTTTTTTTTTTTTTGGGAACAAAGGTACAAAGGTTCTGGTCAGCACAGTCATGTCAAGCCCTGGTGCTAAGCTTTAAGCCAAACCAGTAAACTCAAACAACTTACATGGCTTGAAACTATTAGGGTTTAGTGGGAGAAAGGACTTTATGATTTGAGTGAAATTACGCATTTTTAAAAAATGTGTATTTCGGGTTTGTATTTTCTTCAATTATACATTTTTGAGAACAAAGGATTTATACAATTCAGATGTTGATGATGAACAGCAGGGGCAGTAGAAGATGGGTAATGTGGGTCAGCATAGATAATATTAATAACGACCTAATGAAATGGGACTGATGACTCATTTGATGGTATCACACACCTGGAGCATCAAAGGGAAGAGAGCAGGCTGAGAGAAGTCCTGGTGCCGTCACATTTGATTTGAAAAGGCTCATACTGGACGCAGCCGCGCTTCATGAGTCACGTCCTCTAGAGCGATTTACTGTAACTGAGACTTTTCTGTTTGATCCCCTTATTTTCAACCTCATTCCTTGTGCTTCATTTCCCTGAATCCTTGATTCCTCACCCACCTCTCTGTGTCACTGGCACAGGGGCGATCAGATTGAACTGGCATGAGGGCGAAGACACAGAGACACGCTTGTAATAAAAAATGATCCCTGAAAAAAAACTGAACCTAATGTGTCATTGTGAAATTCGGTTTGGCTGCTTAAAAATAATAAAGTATCCTGTCTTCTCAGTCCGCTCCCAATGTAGCGCACTGCTTGGACGTCCAATATTTCAACCGCCCGTATTTGGTTGGTGCCCACTGCTACATTTCCCTGTGCTCTGGAGGGATCGGTAGAAGAGTTTAATTTATTTGAACTGAGCCACATATGACAGAAGGTTTTCATCATGGGCGAGAGGACAGAAGTAAATTTGATTTGAAAGGTTATTAGGTCGACGCAGTCAGTCCAGTGTTTGATGTTGCCTTCCTGTCACCAGAAGGACAGATAAGGTGATTCTGCACATACCTGTTGGCCCTGCTGCCAGTGTATAAATGGCAACCTCAATGCTCAGAGCCGAACACACACTGACGCACACGCACACACACACAAACACATACACCTTTTGGCTCTCAGGATGAATCACAGTCAGCGCAGCAGTAGGATACGATGAGCCTGGTTAGATGTGTTCACCTGAAGTGAATCCTTTCTGCACGGATTGAACAGTTTTAAAGCTCTAGATGGACACTGCATTCACGGTGAGTTTCTGTTTTTCTTCCTTGTTTTTGTATTTTTTTTTAAATTAATTTGATAGAGTAAAGTACCACATTTCTTGAGATAACTCAGACATGGTTTCAGGTGTCCGTCTCTCTGCTTGGACTGTCTCTTCTCCTGCTCTCCTTCCCTGAGCATGCGTCACCGAACAGAGTATTTGACAACACCTCAGGTAGGATTTCTGTTTGATTATTACTAAGAGCAGCTACTGAGGAGTCTTTCTAAGTGCACCTCTGTTTTCCTTTGTGTTTATATCAGGAACTGTGTATCTGGGGTCTGTATTTGTGAAGGAAGCTCTTCAGAGGGCGATGGAGCTGACTGATGCTGCGTACGCTCGCACAAGTGAAAGGTAGAAATTCCCGAGGCACTGAGGGAATACTTCAGACCAAGCTGAACCACTGCGAAGCACAAATCTTCATTTTACTGTTATAAAGTATTGTGATGGCACTAAAAATTAAGCACTTAATGTTTCCAGGGGGAAGAAGTCTCTGACTGAAGGCGCTCTGAGACCCAGTGACCTGCTGGCTCAGTTCAAACAGACTGAAGCCAGAACCAGGACTCAAATCCGGGCTGCAGAACTGCTGGACAACACAGTGGAACTGATCAGAGAGATGGTCTACACCCACACTATGGTGCAGCCCAACCCTCATGGTACTGAGCAGCAGCATTACACAACACATAGAGATGTTACTGCACCTGCATGTTAAATTGTTTGGGTTTTTTTTGACTAATTCCAAGCATTTGATGAAACCTTTAAAAAAACAAAAAACAATTAAAAGCTGTTAACTGCAGATCCAGGCTCAAATAAAGAGGGATTAGACTGTTACTGTTCCCCTGTAGGTCCCAGTAACAAACCCTTGTAACAATGCACACAAAATGTCAGGAGCATGTCATTATGTATGGGGTAGGTTTTCTGTCACAAGGCAAGAGCTTGATTTGAAGTTATTTGTATCACTAGGGTCTTGTTGTGTTTACCCTATTTTCCTAAAGAGCTGCTGAGTGAAGGAGATGTGCAGAATCTGCTGCAAGTGTCGGGCTGCTCTGCTGAGCTGCAGAGACCCATCTGCCAGAGTGACTGTCTATCTGAGCGCTACAGATCCATCACAGGGGAGTGCAACAACAGGTCAGAGCTACTCGTAGTGCCAGCTGTCCTGAATCCACTTTGTTGTTGTTTTATTGGTGAATATGTCTGTCGTGTCCTGTTCAGGCAGCACCCCAGATGGGGCGCTGCAAACATCCCGTATTCCCGTTGGCTGCCTCCAGAGTACGAGGACATGTGGGGGACGCCCAGAGGGTGGGACCCCGAGCACACCTACCACAACGTCAGCCTGCCGCCAGTAAGGGTCCTGCAGCAGCACTCAGTTATCCTCTGTCCCCATCCGCTGCTGTAACTTCATCACTCCTCACCCTTTTTGTTGTCCAGGTGCGGCTGGTGTCTCAACAGGTGCTGTTCACTCACAATGACAACATCTCTCCGGACTCCACTTTGTCTCACCTGCTGGTGGAGTGGGGTCAGTGGATAGACCACGACGTGGTGCTGACGCCTCAGAGCCCCAGCACAGCTGCCTTCAGGACCGGAGCTGACTGCACGCACACCTGCAGCCGGGACACGCCCTGTTTTCCCATACAGGTGCCCTAACTATTAGAGCTTCAGTTTGGACAGTGCTTTCCGAACATTTTGGCTTGTGACCCCCTAAAATAAAGCAATGTCTACGTGTGACCCACAATGGCAAGAAAAGTTAGTGAAGCCTTTGGAATGGCCTTCATTTAGTATGTATAAATGTGCCATAAAGTAAGGTCAGATATTCATCTTAGTTACAATTATGAACAAACACAATCGATTTTAACAGATAACATACAAATGGTATTGCACAAATTGTCCATATTTAAAACATCATTCAAACATTCACAGTGTAGGTTGGAAAAAAGGGGTTGTGAACCCCTCAGCTAAAGACAACAATGGGAGTCAGGAGTCAGCAAACCTGGAGTCCAATCAGTGAAACCAGACTCAAGGTCTGGGTTAGAGCCACTTTGGCTTGTAAAAAAAAAACCCCTCAAACATTGTGAGTTTGCTATTCACAAGAAGCATCTGCTGATGTGAACCATGCCTCGCTTCCACAGCTAAACAAACTGTCTATAAATGGAGAGGATTTAGTTCTGTGGCTACTCTCCCTAGGACTGGGCGCCCAGCTAAGAGGACTCCCAAAATCAAAATGCAGAATAATAAGTGAGATAAAAAAGAAACTCAGAGCAACAGCTAAAGGCTTAAGGAAATCATTGGAGCTGATTAACATCTGTTTTCATGAGTCTACCATACGCAAATCATGGTGCATGATTGCATGAAGCATGCAGTCCATGCCAGACACCACAGAGGAAGCTGTTGCTCTCCAAAACGAACACCACTGCACGCCTGAAGTTTGCCAAAGAGCATCTTGACACCAACAGCGGAGGAAGCGTCATGATATGGGGCTGTGCTGTCTCTGGGCCTGGACAGCTCACCATCATCCAGGGGAAATGAATTCCTTGGTTTATCAAGGTGTCTCACGGGATAATGTCAGCTGAAGCTCAGTAGAAGTTGGGTGGTGCAGCAGGACAATGGCCCTATATCGAAACATCGAAGTAAAACTACTACAGATTGAATTCAACCAAATAAAATCCACCTTTTGGAGTGGTCCAGTCATATCCAAGACATTAACCTAACAGAGGTGCTGTGGAATGAGCTCAGAGAGCCGTTCCCACCAGACATCCAAGCAGGTTTGACCAGTTATTAAATCCAAGGGTTCACTTACTTATTCCAAAAGCACTGTGAATGTTCAATGGGTGTGGTCCAGAAAGACATGAATGATCATAATTGTTTGTGTGATATTAGCGTAAGCACGTTGTGTTTCTCTGTAGCTGTGAGTTAGAGGAAGATCAGATCACATTTTATGACCAACTGATGCAGTAAACTAGGTCATTCCAAAGGGTTCACTGACTTTTTCTTGCCACCGTTCTGTCACTGGTTGCATATTGTCTGTGGGTTATGGACAGATCATGCAAAGAGCGATTTTTGTTCCAATGTTAAATTTAAATACTTTTTAAAGTTATCGTTTAATTATTATTAAACGTTAACTTTTATTAGTTAACAACTAATAAGAAAAAAATAATAAAAATCTTGGTGCATACGTTTTTTTTCTATTCTATCCTGTTCATCATCTCACGACTGCTTGAATCGCAGCCCATTGGGGTGTCATGACCCCCCCAGGATTGGAGCCAAAGTTATAAAATAATTTGATGCTTCAAAAAGGAATAAAAGAAAACAGGAAATGTCAAACATTTTTTAAAGTTTATTTCAAATATGTTTTAACTCATTTCTTAAGTCAGATGGTCTTATTGTTTATAGTCAGCAAGAAAACAGTGTATAAGGCACAGAACCAAAATAAAAGCAGTGTCTTCAAATTTAAATTGAAGAAAGTGACAGACATTGTTATAGTATTTTGTGTGCAACTTATAAATGACATTATTAGTTGTTGTTAATTATGAGTATCTGCAGTTCAAGTCAAACGTGTGGAGGGAAATGATAAATCTTTTACCAGATTTGGATAGAACAGTGTGGCTGTTCTTTGTTCTTTAAGGTAAAAGCTGAAATAATTTTCAAAAAGTAGACATATTCCATATGAAAAAACTACCCAACTTTCATCACAGTTTCAACCAGGGATTTGCTTGTGGTGCTTGATGACTACGCATCTTTCATTTTATGAGATAGGGTAGAACTTTATTCATCTTAAAAGAAATGTTTGTGCCTAAGATGCTCAATGTACATAGTAAAATAAATATGAATCTTGTAAATATCCCATACATGCATGCAATACATAATATTTAAAAACACGAATACATGCTAAAATTGAATACAATATAATAAAATAAAAGTAAAACTAGAAAAAAGAAATACAGTAAAAATAAAGCAGGTGCAAAGCACAGATGAAAGTGTGGGGCACCAGTTACAATTTAGTAAATTACAAGCAATGAATAAATTATACAACATTGTATCTATGTTACTATATTGCTATGAAAATAA
Source organism: Xiphias gladius (assembly GCF_016859285.1). Taxonomy (NCBI): domain Eukaryota; kingdom Metazoa; phylum Chordata; class Actinopteri; order Istiophoriformes; family Xiphiidae; genus Xiphias; species Xiphias gladius. The sequence continues at coordinate 19,219,545 of NC_053407.1, read as the reverse complement.
AAAAAAAGTAAAAACAAATAAATCAAACTTTCTTTCCCAGATCCCTCCGTCAGATCCCCGTAATGGCGTCCAGAGTTGCATGCCTTTCTTCCGCTCTGCTCCCAGCTGTGGTGCAGGACTCCTCCCTCATCTCCACCGAGAGCAGCTCAACGCCATCACCTCCTTTGTAGATGCCAGTATGGTGTACGGCAGCTCCGCCAGTCTGGCATCAGCTCTGAGAAACCACTCCTCTCCTCTGGGCTCAATGGCCCTCAACTCCCAGCACTCAGACCACGAGCTGTCCTACATGCCCTTCCTGCCTCGCCAGCAGGCGCACCTGGACCCCTGCGGCCCTCGAAACACCACCACCTTCGGGGCGTCGGGCAGATCCGCACACTGGGACAACGCCACGTCCTGCTTTCAAGCTGGTGAGTAAATATAGCGAATTGTCCATTCTCTCCAGGCTTCAGTGGAGAGGCTGTTTATCATTGACGTTTCACAGGTGATTCAAGAGCCAATGAGCATCTGGGAATGATCGCACTGCACACGCTCTTTCTGAGAGAACACAACCGGCTGGTGAAAGAACTGCACGTGCTCAACTCTCACTGGAGCTCTGACATTCTCTATCAGGAGGCCCGCAAGATCTTGGGAGCCATTCACCAGGTATCACTCACAGTTTCGGCTTGACATCCATTCACCTCAACTTACATGAGCGCTCCCAGCACTCTGACCGGCCTCGATTTTTTTCCCCAGATCCTGACATGGGAGCACTACCTGCCGCGGGTCCTCGGTGACGTCGCCACGTCCCTTCTGATGCCTCCCTACGAGGGTTATAATCCTGAAGTGGATCCCAGCATCGCAAATGTCTTTGCAGCTGCTGCATTTCGTTTCGCCCATGTCACGGTGCAGCCAGTGGTGACCAGGCTGGGGCCAGGATACACCACGAACTCCCAGCATCCCCCGCTGCCTCTGCATCATTCCCTGTTTGCCTCATGGAGGGTGGTGCAGGAAGGTAAAGAACAAAGCTGTAATTCATTGGACTTAAATTACTTAAAATAAAATGTGGTTTACTCAGCTGTTCTGTTTCTGTCTTCCCCTTTCTCCCGGTATTTCAGGCGGTATAGACCCTGTGCTGCGCGGCCTGTTGTTGTCTCCAGCCAAGCTGCAGACTCCAGGTCAGATGATGGTGGAAGAGCTTACAGAGAGGCTGTTTCAGGCACAGGGAGGGATGCCTCTAGACCTCGGGGCCCTTAACCTCCAGAGGGGCCGAGACCACGGCTTGCCTGGTACCAGTATTAGTTACACCTGGGTTTTTTAATGTCTGTGTGAAAAAGCTTGACTGTTGATTCATGAACCAGTTCCAGATGTAAGAATGTGTGTGTTAATTAGCAGTCCAGAGGCCTGCTAGTCTAGCAGCAGTTGTGTGAATAAACATCACTTGTCAGTAGAGGCAGAAACGTGTCCTCAAAATTAAGGGTTTTCCCCCAGGAACTGTTTTGCCGAGGCAGTAAGCCCCAAGATGTATCTTGTAATGTGATCAATTTGCTGTTGCTTGTAAACCGGGGAACAGCCTCAGATAATATTTCCCAAGTAGCCAAATCAGCTATTTGTTTTCTTTGGTTTTTCTTGAAATTTTTTTTTAAAAATACTTTTACTTTGTGGGTTACACAGTTATTTCTCCCTGTTTTTACATTTCGTCATTTCTGTCTATCTCCCTTTTCCCTTTTTCCTCTTCTCACAAATCACTTTCTAAGTTCTGTTAGAAAGTGCTGTCTAAATAAAGTTTGCTCGCTAAACAAACACCAAACTTATTCACGTTAATGTTTTATTTCATTAGCAGAGTTGGTCTGTGTTTCAGACATGGTGGTCCCACACCAACCTTTAAACTCCCGCTTTCTGTCTCATCTGGTCCCGTCAGGATACGGCTCGTGGCGAAGGCTCTGCGGCCTCCCTGTTCCCAACTCTACATCGGAGTTGGCTGAAATCCTGGGTAATTTCACTTTGGCTCACAAATTCCAGCTCTTGTATGGGACACCCCACAATATTGATGTATGGGTGGGTGCCATCTCTGAGCCCGCTCTGCCTGGAGGCCGAGTTGGACCACTCCTGGCCTGCCTGCTGGCCAGACAGTTCAGAGCCCTGAGAGATGGAGACAGGTAAAACTAAATCCTCTAATGATCATCCTCTGATCCAACAACATGGATTAAAAACCGTAGACGAGAACAGAAAGTTAAGTCTGTCTTTGTCCTCTGAGGTTTTGGTGGGAGAGGGAGGGAGTGTTCACCAGCACCCAAAGGAGACACCTCCATGCCGTCTCTCTGTCCCGCATTATTTGCGATAACAGCCACATCAGCCTTGTCCCTGCTGACCCGTTCTCAATCACTGAGAGCCCCGAGGACATGCTGGCCTGTGCCCACCCGCTCATCCCCCACCTTGACCTCAGCCCTTGGAAAGAACCAGACACAGGTGAGGAATCGGGGGGGCAGAGGAATACGTTGAGTGTGATATCACGCTTCTGTTGTGTTGTTTTTTTCACTGACTTCTCTCCCAGACCCCAGCTGTGGTCCCATACCCAGGATCCAATCTGGCTACTCCCTGCTCTGTGACTCTGTGATTCTGTATGAGTGTCACTCGGGCTTCAAGCTGCTGGGATCTTCATCGGTCAGCTGTGATCCAAACAGCCACCAGTGGAGCCCCACACCTCCAACATGTCAAGGTACTAAGCCTAAACAAGGGCCGGATGACACAACTGTAGTGGATATCCTGATATTTCTAACCACCAGTTTTTACAATAGGGTTTATGTGTCACATTTAACAAAACCGATGTTCCTCTGGATGGTAATGTTGATGGTCAGATGTGAACCAAAAATCCAAAAATGTAGATTATTCTTAAAATTTGAGACCGAAAGCTCATTTTCGACCTCGGGGAATGAAAGTCCAAACAATCTTCAAAACAATCTTCCCACAAGGTCCATTAAGTAGCTGTTCTGGAGCTCTCGACAGTATCACATGATTTTCCTCGGTTGTCATGGATGAATTCTCTATGTTCAAATTTCCATTTTTCTGAGAACATTAAGGACTTTTCGTCCATGTTCAAGATATAGTTCATTCTGGACGTTGGAAACAGTAGACAACATAACAGTCTCACCACAATTTCTATTTAAGGTCAAGAATGAAGGTGTAATCTCAGTACTCCATAAAATGTTCATAAAAATGTAAATCTGAACATCTACAACTAGGCAAACTCCATTAGTTGAGGAATATCGTTTGACACGATAAAAAGCTACAGAGCAGCTACTGAATTAACCTTGAGGTGAAATTGTTTTGTAAACTATTTCAAAATTTTTTAAAAATCCTCATCGGTTTAGATAACAGTATTGTTTATCATACCAAAATATTTTCATATCATGATACAATTTCACTGCAGGCTCACTGATTTGTTTTTGACTGTCTCAGACACTAATGAATGTGAAGAACAGATTTCACCTTGCCCACAAAACCTGCAGTGCCTCAACATCCCAGGTTCCTTTATTTGCTCAGGTTGGTTCAGATGCTGCCCCCTTCTCTCAAGCACATTCTCTGCCTATTTGGAATTTTTATGTTTTGCTAAATTCCTTTCTTTTAAATGCACTTTTGAGTACTTTTCTATTTGAAAAGTACTTTATGGATAAATGTGAACTTACATTGCTGAAATATTTCAAACTAGCACAACATATTAGATTCTGTCACTTCCGATGAATGTTTCTTTGTGTGTGTGTGTGTGTGTGTGTGTGTGTGTGCGTGTGCCTGCACTGATCCAGAGCCCTCCTTGCTTTCTGCTGTCTCCGTTGTCACTGCAGTGATAGTAGTGATCGGTGGTGTGACCGTGCTAGTGATGACCACGATCTGTTATCGAAGGTAAGTAACTGAAGGTATTTAATGAACCAGATTTTTCTATTTTATACAAATATTATAAATAAATCATATTTTCGGGAGCATCTCTTCACTGCGCAGGCACCTTCATGTCTTGAGATGTTCACTAGACTCCAAGCAAATTCTGTAGGTTGCCCAAATCAGAAAAGCACATATCATATTTAATGATGATTACAGCCGTATGTAGTCAGCGAATTAACGAGTAAAATAAATATTATGGGAACTATCCAGTCATCTTTGAAAGAAAACTAGAATTACCACCTCGAGGTTGTACGCCAACCAAGCAAGTTGCATTTTAAGTCCATGTCTGTCCAGACACATATGTAGTGAAGACTTTGAAGGAATTTAATAAAATGTATTAAGTATATTTTATCATAATTGGCGTATGAATTCATGAGCTACTGCCAAAAACGTTTTTTGAAGAGACCACAGTGACCTTGACCTTTGACCGCCACAATCAAATCAGTTCATCCTTGAGTCCAAGTGAACATTGGCTCCACATTTGAAGAAATTCCCTCAAGATGTTCCTGGATTATCATGTTCATGAGACGGACAGACGGACAACCGGAAAACAATATGCCTCCAGCGACGGCTGTCGCCAGCGTGGAGGCGTAATAAAAAATAACAGCATCTTTAACCTGACATATACATAACTGTATGTCTTACTTGCAGATATTTCCCCAATAAAGAAGAGCTGGTCACTGCTGGATGTTGCAAAGGGAAAAGTTAATCGAACATTTGGAAGGAGTTTGGTCAATTTTTATTCTAATGTTCCTCTGTGTTAAAATGATCTTGATGTCCTCATATTTGCAACTTAAAATAATTATCTGTGGATTTCTGAATCATCTTTATGTATTTAAGTGTCTACAGTAGTAGAATATTTTGTCTAGTTAATTTATAATCACACTAAGGCTGAACAAACCAATGTTTTACATAAGTAGTGATCCCTGTTGTTGACTACTGTAGATATCTTAAGATAGATATCTTTTTACCTCGTAGCAGCATATGTCGTTATGATTTGTCCCCTGACTACACTTTATGCCTGATGTTGCTCATTCATTAACTACAAGTCAAACTATTTATTAAGCTCTGTTGTAATCAGTATGGCGAAGCCATGAAAACGGAATTACAACTTTACAAAAGTCTTTTCAATCCGGAAACTAAAATCTTAATGGAATGTCTGCTCCAAAAACAGATTTTCATACCATAAAGCCCCTCTGAACGGCATATCGTCTCAGTATTTCCACAGTATCCATGTGCCTGAATCCTGCTTACAAACCTGTTAGGTAACTGTGGGTGTGTCTCAGTAAATTTTTTATTTTTTTTTTTATTTTTAAATTGGGGTAACAAGGCGGTTCCTGGCGATGACCTTAATCTAAAATCCAGAACAATGACATGCCCTTGGACAAACAGGCCTATGTGTCATCCAATTGCACTGCACTGAAATGAATTACAGCGATGAGTCATCACTCCCACACTTCCGTCTAAACTTCACAAAGACCTGAAATCAATGTCTAACTAATCCCTTTTACTGCCATCAGGTTTTATACAAACAACACCCATAAATCACACATGGAACCAAGGTAATAGGCTAGAATGCCTCATTTTTAATGGAGTGTTTAATGCAGTTAATTATCAGCACGCTGAGGTTAGGAACCTCAAAGCCCTAGATAAGGCTAAGAAGCAGTTATTGCACTTTCTGACACAATATTCTTCATTTTTACTTTCAAAAGACCGTTTTCTTCAAAAATTGTTCATTAATAGTCATAAATCTTCACTATGAGGTACAACCAATATACACTGCATAATATGGCTATGTACTGCTTTCATGCAAAGTCATTTATGGCTTATACTGTGTGTACATACTATTCATTGCAGATGTGCAAAACTATAGTTGCAACAGTTGTGCATATTGCGATCACTTGTATTAAAGCTTGTTTGTTTTCCGTTTACACTGTAAAGCTGTCATTATTTTGAATGTGGAGGTACAATAATTATTTCATCAACAATACATCTGATCATTAAATACAGGCTATTGTGAAACAGTTTTTCTCGCAAGAGGCTGCAGCTGTTTCATTTGTGTTTTTATACAAGGCCTTTAGAACAGGTAGTGCAAGAATGCATCAACAAAATTAAGGCCATGCTGAGACAAAAAGTCTTGGCTGTGGTGTTTGAGCCAGTAACTGAAAGCAACTGAGAGATTCTAGTGAGCATTACTTTTATGTTAAAATAAAGAAAACAACCCAAATCACTGTTCTATGGAAACTACATGGATATTATCAATCTCACATATCTTACAACTTACATACATAGTTTTCTAAGTATGTAATGCTTGAGGTAAGAGACCAACAAAACTCTCTCGACTGCTTTCATCCTGTGCTCGTCTTTCCAACACTCTAATGCCAGAAACATGATACATAGAATCTATTGTGTTAACATGAGTAGTTGAGTTTACTCCACCGGGGAGGTTCAGAGCTCACAAGATAAAAAACAGAAACTATTCTCCTCACTAGTGCAGAGAATAATGGAGGCCTGCAGTATAACAGAAGAATATATTTTACATATCTGGGAGTAACACTATCTTTAAAATTGTGTTGTTTTTATTTTTTTCTAGCTGTGAAAGTGGCACTAGAAACTTTTCTGCTTCCCTTGTTGGCTGACCTCTGCTGCAGCACTAATGCTGTGCAACCTCTGCTACAAAAACTGATCCAAGACCTGTTTGTTACCACAGTTGAACTCAGACTCGTCTGAATAATCAAGGCCCTGGGATCATGCTTGTCCTGTCGGGTGTTTCAGTGGACTGTCAGGTCCTCTAGCCCTGGTCAGTGAGGTAGAAACCTAACTTTACCACAGTCATTTCTCTGCGGAGACGCATCACCTCCCAGAACATCTGCTCCGCTGGAGGAGGGCAGGGAGACAACAAGGGATACAATTTGTCAGTCGGCTGAATAAAACCCATGTTGACAAAGCAAGAGGCAAAATGAGGCATATTTAGACATATTTCAAATGTAAATACATTAGATGTTGACTTACCATCGTGTCTCACCAGGCCCTGCTGGATGTAGCGGATGTAAGTAAAGAAATTGCAAACTGCTGTGATCTGGAAAGGTGAAGTGAGGACAAGGTGACACGTAGCATCACTTAGCAGCACTAACAGCAGTTTATCTACTGTAGGTTACGGAGATGAAGTGATAGTTACCCGTGCTCGGCTGGAAGGAGAGATGTAATAGTAGCTCTCCTTGTCACCAAGTTTAATGCGATGTCGACAGAGCCGTGACATGCCGCTTAATGCGCATTTTCTACAAGCAGAGAAAGAGCAGCTGTTTTTAAAAAAAAAAAAAAAAAAAAAAAAAAAATCACAGCTACGAGACATGGATACACACAGTCATTGTTTTATCACAGCAAACGAGGTACTATCAACAATGAAACTTAGACAGACAACATTCCAGGTGGAAATACATCAGCACAAGAACAGAGGTGCACAATCACAGAAAGTTAGTCACTGAAAGGGTAAAAGGTTCAAGGTTACATTAATGTACACCCAGACACATGCAGAATCCCATCTGGGTCATTTATTTACAGGTTTTGATTACAACTCTTCAGATGTCTGGATAGGCAGACTTCATGTCATTCTACAGTAATTTGTGTTAGTGAAAAGCTGGACAAGTTATTGGTTCTTAGGACAACTTACGTCTCTATTGCTGCCCTAAAGCCACTGGAAGAAAAAGATTTTTAAATCAGAAAGTGATAAGAAATGTGCCCATTGATTAAAATCTTCTCAGATACATGGCAAGACAGTGAAAAGCCTATGACCATAAATCATCAGTGGAGAAACCAAAACGAAATCAGATCGAATTTTCAGTGTTGACTAGGCCATTGTTTAGCAGTGAATGGTGACAGAGAGGAGAGGATGGTAGTTAATATGTAGACGTGACAACTCACTTAGGGCCTCCACATTCTATAGCTGAGGCTTTAACCATCGGTAACGCAGACGTGGCCACAGGCTCGATGGTCAGAGAGTTGTCTTCCACTGCGCTCTGCACCAGCTGGGAAAGCTGTGGAGAGCAGGAATCAATAACGTTATTGTCACTCTGAAATATGGCAAACACTACACAGTGAAATGTTTCTGCCAGGAAGCAGTGAGATTGTGACCTCAGATCGTGTGAAGGAGAGACAGGGTCCGATGTCTTCTCTGTAGATACGACTCAGGAAGGCGGAGGAGCGGTCTAGACTCGGATGCTCCTTCCACATCAAAAACTCTGCATACAGAACTGAGTCCATCTGCAAACAGAAAACAATCTATCACTCACACTGTCAATAAACTAACCGCTTAATGTGTCAACTACATGCAGCTACATTACATCACAGAAATATTGTAACCGACAAGATTAAGTCCTATTTTAAAAAGATTTAAGAACCTACAGCGACACTAGCGGCTCTGTGAGGCTCTGTACTTTGACCCAGTGGTGTTTCGAGGTAAATGCTAACATGCTAATGTTACGTAGATATAACATTACCATGTTCACTGCCCTGGCATGTTTGCATGCGAAAATTTGCTGATTATAAATATAAACAACAATAAACAAAGTTCAACTGAGGCTGATGGGAATATCATTAATTTGACAGGTGTTTGGTATTTTGGAGCTGATGATGGCACTAAAGGAAAAGTTAAGGGACAACCAAAGTTATTACAATTCATCCGAACACGGACATAAATGTGTGTAGAAATGTCATTTAAATCCATCACGAAGATGTTGATATATTTCACAGAATAAGTGAAAACTTTGAGCTATTGGTGAAACCGGAGAAAAAGTCAGCAAAACCATTAGGATTCACCCTCTGGGCACCAATGGATATCAAAATGGTAAATGTACTGCACTCATATAACGGACGAAGCGCTTTACAATTTGCCTCTCATTCACACGATGGTGGTGCCAGAGCTGCCATGCAAGGCATCAGCCTGCCCACTTGGAGCAACTTGGGGTTCAGTGTGTTGCTCAAGGACACTTCAACACTTGGACAAGAGGAGCCGGGGATCAAACTTCCCGCAGATAGGGGACGACGCGCTCTAGCTCCTGAGCCACAGGGCAGTCTGTATTTCATTGCAATCCCCGTAGCAATAGTGCATGTCAAAAATATAAAATACAAAGAGCTGGGTTTATTATTTAGTTAGTGAAAGAGGCATAAGGAGGGTATGCATTCTCTTTTCTACTTGCATTTGGCAGGAATGACTTTGCTTTCCACATTACTGTATTAGTTGCTCTTAGTTGTCCCTGCCACATACTTTGAGCTGTTTAAGGAGCATAACTGGCATATTTTTTAGAGTCAAAAATTTAATAAAATTACTGCTGTAAACATTTTAAACGGAAATATGAATATGTGCTAATATTCCTGCTCTCCAATAAAAACACTCGCAGTAGAAGGACCAACTCTTTCTGACATTGTTTTACACTGCATTTAACTAATGCATACTTTTACACAGAAATGCATGGCCAATTTACACATTGAAAAACATAACTTCTGTGCTTGAAAAAATGCTGAAAAGAGCAGGACAGAAGCAACACACTCAGTTTGTGTTTCTATCCAAGAGCTTTATCAAATAAAGAACGTTGCTCTGAAATGAAGACTAACTGCCTAATACACCTCTCCTAAGAGATACAGCACATTATTTTCATTTTCTACAGGAAAAAATAGCTCACTCTCCTGGGCAATAATTACAGAAAACATATATCCAGCAGCTAAAGCTAAGACTCCATCAAGCCTGGTCGAAGGGATGCAGTTACCTGTGTGCTGTCAGTGCCTAACCCCTCTCCCTGCCAATAAGAGTCATAGGTCACGCTGACAGACTGTCCAGGAACCAGGCAGAGAATGAGAGAGAGGAGAGCAGGAACAGCAGGCTGAGAGAGGAAGAGAGACCAGTGAAAGAGAGGAAGAACAAGTCAGGCAGAGGTTAGTAGTGAGAGAAAAGAAAAATCAAAAAGCAAAGAGAACTTGGCTCAAGGTAAGAGATAAGGAGAACTGGAAACAGGAATACGTGAGAGGAAAAGGGAATGCACAAGTCCAAATATCCAGACATATTTTAAGGAGAAGAGAGACAAATGTACAAAATTTCATTCGGGTTACCTCTTTGTCCTCTTTGGCCACAGGGTGAATGGAGACTGAGGAAGGCTCCGGCTTTCCAGGTGAGGATGGAAAGGCACCACTCGCGCTCTTGTTGCGGATGTGTCCCCCGACATGTTTGTACGCTCCCCTGGTTCCTGAAGGCTGCAGCTGTGGGTGCAGCTGGCGGTTTGGTGAAGAAGGTGTGGATGTTAACACCAGAGTCTTGAGCGCCGTCACCTCTGCTTGCAGAACGTCAATCTGGGAGCCAGGCAGAGAAAAAGTAGAGACAAAAAAATTGAAAAAGTGAAATCAATAGACATCAATAACATCAACGACAAAGTGTTTATGTCTTTTATTGTTGATAAAATATATGTCAACAAAAATTAACTACTTAGAATAGCAGCCAATTTTATGACAAATCAGAGGTTGATTCAACAGTTTAGGTGCAGCTAAAGAATTTTAATGGGACAAAGGGTCAATTCATAAGGCATCTCCTAATGTTTTAACTGGAGTAAAGAAACACAGAGAAACAACTTCACACACCTTCCCCTGAGCCTCCTTCAGTTGTTTCTCTGCTGCTGCTTGTTTGACGTTCGCTTCGCGCACCATCTTGTGAGCTTCCTGTTGTGAAGTAGATTAACACAGGGTTAAAACACTGCAAGTTGAATCGGAAGTTGTTCTTGATTATTCACACATGCTAGAGAGTAAATCTGTGAAAAAGTCAGAGCTACATTATTTTATCTTTTGGCCCACCTGGGAACAGCAGAACAAGCTAAAAGACACAACACTGAGTGTGTTTACATGCACATTAGTATCCCGGTTTTGAGCCTTATCCTGGTTTTGATCATATTCGGGATATGATGTTTACATAGAAAATGGGACACCTGGTTATTCATTTCCCTGTATAAATGATTCTAACAGTGTCCAGATTTCTTATAATCTGTGTGCAGTTCTGTCTTTCTCAAAAACTCCAGTCATCACCAGGACACTCATGTAATTGCAATATTCACTGTGATTTAAGCTCTGTTTGGTTTCCACCAACTCCTGCGGGAAATATCTGGCTCTTTAGCAGCTAAACGCTTCGCTATAATCACCAGTTAGTCGTTAACTTTGTCTGTCTGCCATTTGTTACTGAATAGGTAGTGCACAGTGGCTTTGTCAGAGCCTTCTTTTTTTTGCTGAAAACGACTGCCTGCTGCTGCTGTTGCTGGAAACAAGTTTGATGACAAAGGAGTTTGTGACTCAAAGAGGCTACAATGCGCCGTAGCACTGAGAGGAACTGAAGAATCCGGGGGTTATTTTCTGTGGGTTCATGGCTGCTAGTGACTCCTCTAACATTACCCGTAAGTCATCTGATCCATTATTAATATAAAAAAAAGCTGATGAGTGCAGCTTTAAACCACATAAGTTGGGGTGTCTACCTGAACTAGAGGTTTAAGACACTGACCATTTAATTCTAACATCCCTTGTTCACAAGGTTGTTCAGGATAGCTGATGTCTCTCTATAGTTAAAGCTGCCATAATCCGTATTTTTATATTAACAATTCATTAAATGACTGCGTGTATGTGAAAGGTGTTGCCGTAGTGATGAACCCAGAGAATTATCATCCAACTCTGCAGCTCTCCTCAGCTCTACGCAGCGTTTCACCATCTTTTAGTGCCCATAACTTCGCTGCTTTGTTTCACCCTCTTTGCTCACATCAGTGTCATTTCCAGCAACAGCCAAGTGTTTTCAGAGAAAAAGTTAAACTGATAAACCAACGGTACGTCTTTTTTTTTTACAGTTTTTTTGTTGTTGCCCCAAAGTAATGCAGGTTTAAAAAACTAAACCATTATTGTTAAACATGCAGTGAATGTTTTTACTTCACTTCACTTCCTTCATTGTCAGGGCCTAAAGCACGTGTCAAAATTACAGAGAGCAATGATTACTGGTTACCTCAAACAGACTGGCCGTCAGCTCCTCCAGCTCCTGCTCCAGCTGATTCCTGACCTGCGACAGACGCTCACACTCCTTGTCTTTGAGTTTCAGTTCCTGAAATGTGTAGGAAAAAAGCATTTAACAAGGAAGGACATTTGCATTGTCATCTTTTTTTTTTTGTTCTCACTATGCTCTGTGTTTTTGTGTGTGCTAGAAAGAAGTAGGTTACAACACCCTCTTTGCAGCGTCCAGCTGCTCCCTGAGGATCTCTGAGCCCTTTTCTCTGATTTCTTTTTCTCTGATTTCCAGTGAGGAGCTGCGGAGCCGGGAGAGGTCACCATGGTCCCTGCCTGAGGTGGGGCCAGCCCGGTCTCCTCCCTCCACTCTGGACTCTGGCTCTGGATCCAGATCTACCAACCTTCACAGGACAAAGAAAATAATCACCAGGGCATTAAGATTTCACGTTCCCTCCATAAACTGGGTTGCTGTAAAGATGGTTTAGAGGGTAGCTTTAATGATAATGACTGATTACCCCACAATATCCATTATTCTCTTTTTTAAGTCCTGCCCTGTTTGTTTGCATCTATTAATTGTGATGTTAAAATAACTCTGGTACAATACATTAAATTGCAATGTTTATGTTGGAGGCTACAACAGTCTATAGGTTTACGGTAGAAGACCAAAGTTTTTCATGTCAAGGATTCACAAACGGATACGCATGAATTGACCTTAATGAGGAGCATGACATCTCTAAGTCATCATACTCATGAAGGACTGGATGATATCATATGGTTATAATAGATATCCAATATTAATATACACTCAGTTATTTATTATGCACACATGGCTAAAACTAATAACTCCTACTTTACTATCAAGGTTATATTGGTCCATTTTTTTTCGTTTAAACTGTGAGGTATGGGGTGTTATCTACCCGATTTACAGTCGATGTCAACAAAACTGATATTTCTGCAATAAGCTTATATTGGCTACTTCATCGGTCCAGACAAGTCGTTGATCTGTCTGGAGCGATAACTTTCGTGAAGGCAGCATTTATTGCAGGGCTGTTGAGGCTGCATTAGTTTCAGCCACGTGTCCCTAACAAATTGGCAACTGGGTGTATGTTGTTATATGTCAGGGATTGAGACGCAAAATCTGTCGAATGAACGAATGTTCAAAACATTAGGCTGACCTAAAAAAAAAAAAAATGCCGACATGTTGAACTGAATATGAAGTTCATTCAAATTTTTTCGCGGCTTTAATTATATTATAGGATTACATGCCCACCGCGTTACCGCTGGTGAGTGAAAACACCGGAGTTACAGACCCCAGAGGGATCCCGGACCACCGTCCGAGTCCCTCTGCCACCGCGTTAGCAACATTTCACTTTGATTAAAGCCATTAGACTGTCGGTCGCAGTTGTTTTTCAACCCCCGAGCCGTAAGGTTCGAGCAGCTCCTCGCAAACACCGAGCAGCACTTCTAGCCAGCTAGTTGGCGTTAGCTACAACTTTTTTGATACGGAGAGGTCCCCCCACCCCTCAGCGTCCGCCCTTACCCCGTCAGTGTCCAGGACAGCGGATAAACCTCCCGCCCTGCCTGTGTATCCGTCGGCTTCTCCCCTCCAGCGTCCCTTCGGCTGTCGCGGTTGTTGTTACATGAACAGATGTGGTACAGGGTGAGCCGAGGCTAGCTGGTTTCGCTGAAACTAATCTGAGCCGTTTTAAATCTCAGCCAGCGGAGGAATGCGGACGCTGACGTAGACAGCCGACAACGGCAACGGTCACAAACACACACACACACGCACGCACACAAACCGATCAACTTAAAACAAAACAAACAACAACAACAAAAAAGTCTACCACCGGCGGCGGTTTACACTTTCACAGCCTTATCTTTCACCGATTTCCCTCTTATCTCCGTGTTCTTATTTCAGGGCAAGAAAGCGAGTGTCTCCTCTGTGTTTCTGCCGCTCCTCGCAGGTCACATGACAGCGCATCCACTCCCAGCGCGCCCCCCGAGCCCCCCGGAGCCGAGAGCCTGCCTCCACGCCCGGCATGTACGCTAGCACCGACAGGCTCGTCCTTTTATTTTCCAATGTATCCCCTCATACAGTTGGCTTTTTATCTTTTAGGTGTGTGTGACATTAACCTCCCAGGGGACCCCGGGGCAAACCCTACTGACCCCCACGATGTACAGTTTCATTATTTCCCCGGAAAGCAACCAATACTCTGGAGTACCTGACTAGTCGATTGGCAGAAAATGAATTGGAAACAATCTTGATAATTGATTAACTTAGTTAAGCAAAAATGCCCCAAATCCACTGGTACCCTCTTCTCAAATCTGAATATTTGCAGGTTTTCACAGTTTTTCTATGAAATCAACATTCACTGTTGGCAGCTAGCTGCTCGCTCAACGATACACTGAATAATCGATCGGTTATTAAATAATGTAATTGTCAGATGTATTGATAACGATCATAACTGTTGGTTGCAGCCCAACAGTTTTCCTATGATTGAATAATGCTACTTTACCTGAGGTTGCCTGTGATTTTAATAACTTGAAACAGAACAAATTAAAGCAATTTGATAAAACACACCTCACTACAAATGAGGTCAATATAAACTAAAACAGTTAAGGTCTTAAAACTAGATTTTGACATAGAGTCCCTCTGCAAGAGCAGGGTCACAAGCTGGAGCCTGGAGACCCTGTCATAGTGTATGTTGTACTTCAGTGATGCACATTTGTAGACCCAAATGATAGGGAATAAACAGGGGGGTTTTGGGGCCCCGGGAAAGTTTCCCGCTTTATCCATTAGGTAATCGGTAGAATTAGCCCTCAAATAAATACTTCACAAAGTTTGTGTTTCTTTCTACCTTTCAAAACTTATAATAATAATACATATTCATATAAAATTTAGGGAATTCTCATCATTTTTTTGTTTATATTAAAAAAAAATGAAAATGAACACATCACTTTCTGATGTTTTTTACCCTCTTGAATACTGATTATCAGCATCAGCCTCGAAAATCCAGTATCAGTCAGGCTCCACTAATCACACAAAGGGTTTCAAAGCAAACACCCCTCCCACAGTGATCAAATCCCCGTCACACTCTACAAATGTACCTTAAACACCTATAATAAAGTACTGAACAAACCCGTGAGTCAAAAAGCGTGTCATGGGTCACCCTGGTGACTGAGGGGGTTTAAGACACCAACCACGTAAGAGTTGTTGAGTTCAGCCAGGTACCGGTGTTGCATTAATCCCCCATCTCTCTCCACTCATTTCCTGTCAGCCATCAACTGAGCTCTCTAATAAAGGCAAAAATTAAAATCAAAACAAGCCCTGATCTGACCCTGCAGTAGGCCACAGACTGAAAAAAGCCACAATATGCTCCCGTTGCCAGCCGAGGTTCCTCAGCCTTGAACGCTCTTCACTATTGTTGTCTAAATAAGATTTGACATGCAAAACATGCCCAAGATAATATCATGTATTGTTGGAGTTAAACTAGTGTCTAAAAATAGACTGTTTTTCTGTTAGTTTACATATGGAGTCATGTGACTTGACCATCTGCCTACTACCTTATTGTGATTGACACAGGTGAAAGGATCATCACTCTGAAAGGGCACCTTCTTCACGATGGGTAGAAGATGTGACACAGCAGAGCATAAGTCACTTACAAGTCTAGTTACCTTTTCATGATTTTAACAGATTTCTTACGACTATAGTTGGTTGAACATTTTATCCAGTAGAACCGCATCCCATTACACAACTTCTCTACTGTAGGTGGTGGAAAGTAAAGCATTTGGGCAAAATAGTGATCCTCTTACATACTGTCATGGTGGTAACCCTAAGGGAGTCACCATAAATACATTAAATGTATCTTTACTGTGCAGCAAAAACAACCATCATGCATTATGTTAATGTTCCTCTCTACTGAATAAAGGAGGTGAACTTCACTTGGGCCAAGTTGCCTTTTTAACCAACAAAACCATTATTTTCACCCCATTAAGGTAAGATCATGTCAACTGCCCTGTGCCAGTGGTTTATGAGTTAACACTTACCGTCCAACAACGCAGCCTTCCTCCTCAGTTTCTCTGCTGGATTTGTGTCTAGAAGCTGCCTGTCCCCGCGCATCAGGTGTCCCAAAGAAGACTGCCGAGGAGTATACTGCTATTCCAGATCTCCCCGCCTTGAGGACTTCATATCCCCGGCTGGATGTAGCTGAAGACGGTGGAGACGAGGAAATCTGGATGCTGTGAATTCCCTCAAAAGCATCCATGTCTCTCTCTCAGGCAATGCAGAAACTCATCAGAAACTGCTGGATATCTCCAGTGAAGATTTAGCTTGTCAAATTGTTTTAGTGGCACATGTTGACCCCGATGTCTGTAGGTGTCAAGAAAATAAGAAGTTACGTACTGCAACTTAACATCGAATGAAAACTAAATGGTTCATAAAAATTTCCCGTAACAAACTTGCACAGTCAAAAGTCTTCTAGTGGACAAGACATAACCTCGACAGTGTTTAAACTACAACTCTCACACTTCCTCCCTCTCTGACTATGGCAGAGATAGAGGAGGTCAGGCTCTTTTCTTTGCAGGCTGTCATTCTAAAGGAAATTGTGTCTTTGAGATATCCAGTGTAAACATATGTTAAGTTAGGAAACAGTATCTTGCAAGTGTCACACACATGTGGAGTTTGACAGGGTTAGACTTCCAGGTTGAGTTAGGACAAAAAAATTACACGATATACTCACCCAAGTGTTGAAAAATGATTCCCAGCGGTTGCCAGTCCATCAAAAATCTGTAAAACAGTGCTTTGATAAGCTCTAGATTCAGATCTTAGCAAGCTGAACTATGTCCTCACTTCGCCCTGCGGCTGGTCGCCTGGTTAGACAGGAAGGGTTAATCACTTACACTCTCTGACCAGTAAAAACTCAGCTGTACACATTTCTTCCAGCAGGGGGGGGGTCCACCACAGTCTCACCTGATCAGGAGTTTTACATTATCAAATGCTGAAAGGTGCCTCAAATAGAAAATAACCGAGCTCACTGAAATCCAGAAATGAGAATATATTCAGAAGTGTCTGCGAGCGGCACAGAGAAATGACGTGTGTTAAACTTAACAGTTAGTGAAAATAGTTAGTGAAGTTGCTTAAATTGAGTTTCATAAAGTCATATTTCCAAAATCTAAGCACAACTACTCAGCAATGACGCCTTTAGCCAACCTATTTGCGGCAGTGTGGGTGCTCTGCTGTCCTCAGATTTGTTCAGATTAACAGGACCTGGCCTCACAATGCCGCTTTGTTGCTGAAACAGATTAACACATCAAGTGACCGGAGGTGTAGGAGTCCCCTCGCTCTCTTTTTCTTTCCTGCTTTCCTTTCTCCAACATTCTCCCCGGACGCTGCCAACGCACATCTCGAGCCACAGCGAGTGCGATGGCCAGACGTTTTCATATACAGTGGTAAGTAACCACGACTTCACAGTCTTGCGTTCGAGTCGTAAATTTGACCTTTTGTGACCCTCAAATACTGTATTTGCCTGTTGTAGCCCTGCAAATATCTCTTCAGACATAGTGGTGCATTTTAGATCTTTAATATGTGGAAAATTATTAAGCGTGTAGAAAATGGAAAATAAAGTTTTCGTTGATTTAGTATGGGATTATGAAACTGTTCTCTGTATCTCAACACAATAGGGGTGTATAAATCTAAATCTGTGGATTATAGAATACGTAATCTCAACCAAGCTTCCTGTTTTGTTTTACTTAACAATTTTAGATATGTGACCACACTGGCCTTATGAGATCCAGGTTGATCGCTGACGTTGAGCTGAGACGAAGCACAGAAAACAACACCACACTGGTCTCCCTTATGTCAGGCCACAGTCAGCCAGCCAGTTGGCCAGCAAGCAGCAGCAGCAGCACCAGCACCGGCATCAGCAGCAATGACAGTAACGTACTCCCGCAGGGTTGCTGATGCGGGTCTGGGAACCTTCTTTCACCTACTCCTGCGATGGAAAGGCAGCATTTATAAACTGCTCTACAGAGAGCTCTTCATATTCACTCTGCTCTACTACTTCTTCAGTATCGTTTATAGGTACTCGATTAAGAGAAAACACTGAACTTCAGTTGTAATCTTTCATGTCCTCCAGTCTGCAGAAAGAGTGATAATTTGCCTGACCCGTACTGGACTTTTGATTCTGATACTGATATTTGATAATGATATATTTTTTTTATTTATCAATTTGTCCCTGAAAAGTTTGAAAAATACTCTTGTCAGTGCTCTCTGGTGGATTTGAGATATGGTTTTGAAATGATCTCAAACATTTATTTGGCATTTCTGTTCTGCAATTTTCATGTAACCGATCGGCCGACAAATACACCAACACAATATATCTTCGATAAGCCTACATCGCCCGATATATAGGTCAGGTCCAATTTGTCAGCTCTAATACTGGCATTATTTAACAGTATTCATTCGCTCAACAAGGAGGTTTCAGAGCTGTGGTATAATGACGACTGTTCACATCACAGTTTCAATACAGCAGTTGCTGTTAAAGCCATATGGCAAAGTAAAATTTTCTTAAAGTGGATTCCTTTTGGACAAAAATTTAGTTTAGTGTACCTTCTTAGCAGCGTACTGCTGCCACCATGACAAAGGAAATATTTGCTCAGTTTCTCGTTGTAACAAGAAAATGTTTTCATATGACCAAGATCCTTTTCACATTATAACAAGATGTTTTTATATATTTTTATATTGTATTTTTTATATAGTCATATTATAATGACTTATCTCTTTATTACAACATACTAAATCATTCCATTTCAACAAGACTGGACCTTTTTTTTTAATTCTAACAACATATGCATGTGTCTTGTCATGACAACATGCTAATTTATGTCATAAAGAGAAAAGCTTTCTTGTTTTAAAGAAATACATTGACTTTTTGTGATAACGTAATAAAGTTTTGTGACACAACAAGATCAAATGATGCTATACAAGAATCGTTTCATGTAAAAACTGTTTAAGTTGGTATTTTATAATAATGAGAAAATATGTCATAATAACACCAAAAATATGTTGTTATAACGTGGAAAATGTTCTTGTGAAAACAAGAACATTTTCATGTTATAAGGAGAAACAGAGCAAACACTTTTTTGTGTGGTGGGAGCAATATGCTGCTGTACCTTCTGAAGTTAAAATATGTTAGACCAGAGAGTGTGGTCCTGGTCTGTCACAGGTCTCACCTCAGTGCTTGTAAGTTACCATAGAAGGGACTCAGAAGCTGTTTCCTTTACCAGGTTTGTGTTCAATGATGACCAGAAGAGGCTGTTTGAGAAGCTGTCCATATACTGTGACCGCTATGCAGAGCTCATCCCTGTGTCGTTTGTGCTGGGTGAGTTGGGGCTGATTGTTTTCAACTTTATATGATTTTCAGTTGCACTGTTCCTCCATCTCTCACAATAGTTTAACTGTACCATCATCTCATCTAAATTTGAAATCTAATCCAAACATGTGTAATAGTAATACGTAAATCTAAGATTCCCGGAAAACCATCACTGCAGGCAGCCTCTACTTACATAATTTCTCATTTATTAACCAGGTTTCTATGTGACCTTGGTCGTGTCCCGTTGGTGGGGCCAGTTTGAGAACGTCCCCTGGCCGGACCGCCTGGCAGCATTAGTAGGTGGTCATGTTCGTGGAGCTGACGAGGCCTCCAGGCTGACCCGCCGAACTCTGATGCGATACGCCAACCTGTCCGGCGTGCTCATCTACCGCTCTGTCAGCACAGCCGTCTACAAGAGGTTTCCCACCATGGAGCATCTGGTGCAGGCAGGTACGATGTGGTGACGAAACCAGTAAAACTGAAACTCGTTCTTTTGTCCTGCCAGTCTTATCACATCCAACATAACTACATCCACAGCTGCTGGCTCTGTTTGCAATGTTTAAAGTCTTGAAGAAACTGATGTGGTGTTTTTGGACCAGCGTGGTACAGGGTTGGACTCAGTGTCTCCTTCTGATGGGGCTGAACTGTTTGTACAGTACATGTTACTACTTGATGGTGTAGCAGCTGAGATTATGAGCTGGCTGCTGACCAGGACTGAACACACGGAGGCGAACATCGTAAATGCTTTCTCTGTTTCTATCATCTTGGCTGCTTTTATCTCCACACCTTGTTTGTCTTCCAGGTTTGATGACGTCAGAAGAGCTGAGGCACTTGGAGGACTTGCCCTCTCCTCATAACAAGTTCTGGGTTCCCTGTATGTGGTTCGTCAGTCTGGCTCTGAGAGCTCGGACCGAGGGTCGCATCAACAATGACGTGGCACTCACAGCCATTTTCACTGTAGGTGTTCGTGTGCGTCTTTCTGGAGACCAAAAGAGCCTGAACATGGTCACTTTGCGAAAATCTTGGCTTGGAAGCATTTTTTAAAATTGTTTCTGCATGTCCCGCTTTCTCCTCTGTTCAGGAGTTGAATAGTCTACGGGCAAAGTGTATGAAGCTGTACGGTTATGACTGGATCAGTCTGCCTCTTGTCTATACTCAGGTTTTGTTGATACTGTATACTGTGTGCTGTAACTGAAATATAGTAGATGCCTTGGCCGTAGAACAAACCGATTTAGTAGTTTTCATTTAGTAATAATTGCACAATGATTATGTGTCAGAAAAATAAATAACACTGCCAATGACTGTGACGCTGAGCCAAAATTAGGCTACTGGTTTTTTGTTACTAAAAAAATATAATTGTGTTCTTACAGTAATCATCATGTACCTGAAATTATTAGCTCAATTTAATCAAAGTTAGAAATTTAACGAAAAGAGCAATAAAACAAGTCTTCTAGAAACTTTTTCTCCAAGGTTGATGCGAAACACTGCCGGACTTGAGAAATGTTTCATAATTAGGTGGCGACAGTTGCTGTCTACAGTTTTTTCCTGGCTTGTCTGATTGGTCGCCAGTTCTTGGATCCAGCTCAGGGCTACCCTGGTCATGATCTCGACTTCTACCTGCCTGTGTTCACCCTGTTGCAGTTTTTTTTCTACGTTGGTTGGCTGAAGGTGAGGGACATTAGATTGTTTGTGAGATGCAGTCACAGGGAAATTTTATCAATTTGCCCACCTCTGAGCTGTATTGTTGAGGCCTTTTCTTTTCATGGTCTCAGGTGGCTGAGCAACTCATAAATCCTTTTGGTGAAGATGATGATGATTTTGAAACCAACTGGCTTGTTGATCGTAATTTACAGGTTCGGATCTAAACCAAACTACTTGCCATTTGTTTTTCATCAACTTTAGGCATTGGCTATCTTGTTTTACTTGTTGTGGTTATCATTCTGTTCCAGGTGTCCTTGTTGTCTGTGGATGAGATGTATGACAGCCTGCCGCTGGTTGAGAGGGATATGTACTGGAATGAGTCTGAACCTCAGCCTCCGTACACTGCTGCCAGTGCTGAACATCGCAAACCCTCCTTCATGGGCTCAGCCCTGGATATCAGGTTCAGTAATGCTTTAATTTTCTGGAAGGCAATTCTTAAATACTCTGTAATGTAACTATCTATGTAATCTAACCCAGTGTTCCTAAGGAGGAGATGGAGTTTCAGTCCAATCTGGAGCAGATCAAAGAACACGAAGAAGCCAACTACTCCACGCCGCTGCTTGGAGGGCTGGGTCGTCTTCTCGGGGTCCAGTCCCCTAACTTTCCTCGCTCTTCCCGGGTCTCTCTGCTTCGCCGCCGCCCTGGAGCTCCACTAAGCCGCTTCCCTCTTTACTTGCACACAGAGGCTCCATCAACTTCGGGTCAAGTTCGTCAGCCTTTGAACCCGGATCGAGATCCAGACTATGCCTTCTCCACCATGCCCCTGTACGAGAGACCAGGTTTCTACAGCTGCCCACAAACACCCATCCACTGCGTGCCCCCTGCGGTTCCCCGCCCTCGACCCGCCCGGAGAAACCAAAACGAGTGGGATCGCAGCTGCAGCTCCCTCGCCCCTCCAATGGTGGGCTCACAGCTGCTGCCCCCTGACACCCCCAACCATGTCCCCCCACCGCCGTCCTCTGCTTTCCCCTGGCTGAGTGAGGATGGCGAGATGCAGAGTGCCCCTACTTTCTCCTTCCCTGATCCTCCACCTGAACTCTGCCCAATATCTAAAATCCGACCAGGACACGGCCTGCTGTCTCGCCGGCCTCCCCCTCCTCGCCTTACTCTGGACAACCTGCCCTCAGCCGACAGCCAGCCTGGACCTCCAAGTGCTCGAGCTACAGGAAGTGGAGGAGAAAGAGCGTTCTCGTTCAATACTCCCTCTCGAACAGCCGCAGCAAATCCCAGTAATCCCAGCAGCAGCTCTAGCAGCATTAATGTAACAAGCACTAACAGCGCTGGCACGACAGGAAGTCTCTGCAATGGTTCAAGTCACAGTAATTTTGGTAACCATGGGAACTTCAGCGCCAACATGAGGGCAAGCAACGGGGGCACCAACGGTGGACCGAGCAATAACATGAACACAGTTTCCACTTCAGCGTCATCGCAACAAGAAACCAATCAGCAAAACTCACCCAATGATTCAGGAATCTCACTGGCTGAAGGGGACCTGCTGGGCGTTTTGGTGGATGGTGGAGTGAACAAGGCGGCAGGAGGGAGGGAGCAAGATTGAGAAAAGAAGGTGTGACACTTTTTGTGCCACATGTGGCCTTCAAAATATTTTACACACACAGGTACAGACCTATGTCACATCTGAAATGCATTACAATCTTCTGGAGCTATACACACAATCGAAAAGTATTTGTTGCAAACACTGAGTTAATCTCTACTTCCTGACAAACTTACAAAACAATTAACCTACTCGTAATGCAAAAAGCACCTTAAGAGATTTAACCGTCAACATGTGAAGGAAAAATTAAGAACTACTTTATAGTTTCCTCTGAGACTCAGCGACAACGAGCCAAAATGTGTTTATTCTTAAACTCTAATAGTCTTAGCATTGTTTCCATCAGTGGACTCTTTAATGAATATTACTTATCACGTTACGCTTCTTTTGTCATTTTAACAAGAATTTTTTCAATAAAAAAATTAAAACCTGAAATTATTTGTAAAGTACTTTATTTTCTTATTATACAAAGATACTGTATGCACAATTAAATTCACGGCAACAAATATTCACAAAACATATTATATAAAGCACCTGCAGAGAGAAGCAGTCTGTCCAACAAAGAAATAGCTTAGGAAAATTTTCCATGGATTTCACCTGCTTTTCCACATCAGTGTATCCAGATAGCACTGGAATTCATTTAAAGCAATTACTGTACACTCACCTTACTGAGTCGCCGTATGCAGTTGACCAACATAACATGAGCTATTCAACTCATAAAACTGATGCATTTAAAGCAGCCACTCTGTATTTCATTGGTACGCTCACTGAGTTTGACATGAATATTAATAATTATGTGCACATACTGAATATGGAGGCTTAAGTGTGCCATCTTAATTTCTAACTTTGGTTAATTATTAGTAAAGTAGTTGTTTTGGAATGTATCAGTAAAAAAAAAAAAGAGGGGGGGTTATTGAACATTAAATTACATAACAGATGAAACAGAAAATTTACAGAGTAGTTAAATTATAATTACATAGGCCAATGAATTCCATTTAATTATATTGTTTTTAAATAATGGATTATTTATAATTACTAATATGTCTTCCTAATTACTCATGTTTTTTGCTTTGCTCTTAATAGTTTCATTTCATACACATATTAATTCAAATATGATTGTCTTTAAAGATATGAAACCAGTTTACCAGACTTAAAATTAGGGATCCAACGCACAGAGATGTAAGAGCAGCTGTCAATAACAGTGTTTGCAGGAATTATATGGTGTACATAAAGTGATCCGAGTATCCAGAGGAGTGGTATGTAGCAGTGGTTCCCAATGTTTGTACAAAAGAGGCACAGCCTTTGTGCCAAGGAGCAATTGTTCCTTCTAGGGCTGTTTCAAGAGAGGTATAAGTATCCAGTATTTCACAAGAAAACAAAAAAAGGGCAAGTCAGAAATAAAGAAAGATTTGTGTAACAGTTTTTTCTTTCTTTCTTTCTTTCTTTCTTTCTTATGCCTTTAATCATTTGGCGACACCTCATAGGTGACTGGGAACCACAGGTCCATATGGTTGGCCACTGACAGCTTCCGAACCTCACTGTGGGTTAGACCTAAATAATTTTTTACGTGAAACACTGGCTACGTGTGTTTAAATTAAAGACAGGTATTGGTAAATGGAAGTTTGGATGAAAAGGAAACTGTAAATGCTAAAATCGGGAGACAAATGTGAACGTGTGGGGGAAGAGGTGGGATGGAATATGATAAGACACGTACAGCAAAAAATTAAAGTAACAAAATAACAAAAAGTAGGCTTTGAAATTATTTTCCAGATCCACTTTAAAAGCACTTATAATATTCCATGTCATTGTGATTTGACATATTATAAAAGCCTTTAAATGTTCTAGAGGCAGAGTCCTGCCTCCATACACCATCTATGGCTTCTTTCAAATGTATGCGATACATGTTAGGGACAGGGGCAGGCTGTCATGCAGAGGTGAGCAGGATGATCGGCGTCACAGTGTAGTTTAACTGCCCTCTTCAGCCAGGGTGTGTTTGTCGAAGAGGTACTCAGCCATGCCACTCTGAGGGGCTCCCATGCGCCGCAGGTTTGAGATCCAGTCAGCCAGCTGTTTGATAGATTTCACCTGCTCGTCCAGAAAATGTGTTTCTATGAAGTCACACATCTGTGGAAAGTAAATGACATGCCTCTTATCAGACTCTCAGATCCACTAAATGGAAGGTATTGCAAGTTCTTACGCCAAAAGTACACAGCATCAGACTGTGCTCCAGCCTAGTCATGGCTTCCGCAGTTACAATCTCCACTAGAAACGTATCAGAAGCAGAGTGTCTGCTCTTCAGCTTTTAGAGTTGTTGTGACTACATTTTTCATGTTTTACAAGCATAAATACATGTTTGCAGGTCACTCAGATGTGGTGACAGTTTTTTCAGTTTTTCAGGCTGTATTGAACACGACAGCCTTTCGAAGCTTCAGATCTTCTCTGCCATCACTTATTTTAAATGTCAGTATAGCCAATCTCACAGCACAGCTGCTACCAATAACCCACACTTTATTTTTATATTATCTGACCATGTCGTGATCATAAAATAATGATTTTCTGCAGATCAGTAATGAGTGCTTGTTAACTTAGTATTTTTTTTAGCCGCGATCAAGTTTCAAACTTGTTCCGTTGTCTGACAACAAACAAATATGCAACAACTATAATTTGAATTTGGCTACATTGAAACACAGTACATAACTGATCAAAGAGCGGGAGACTAAACCGAGCTTGAACGGGCCGTCTATCTCTCTCGCTAACTACAAACACCAAAAACTAGTTTTGCTGTGTGTGTGTCTAAAATCAAATTAAATGCTTCATTAAAAAATTATGTTAAGTTAAATAGCAGTAACTACAGGAATTCTAGCACTAGGTAAAAACGCAGCAGATTTTTTTCCTGCAGCTGTGAAGGAGCTGGAACGTGATTCAGCCGGATCCTGTGTACACTGTCCCTCAGTCTGCCGCTTACATGAGGATCACTGTGTTCAGTAGCCATTTTCTGCAGGTCCAGCAGAGATTGGTTTACACTTTTCTCCAGCTGCAGGGCACACTCCAAAGCCTCCAGGCCGCTCCCCCACTCATCTCTATCAGGTTTCTAAGACAGACATAAATTATTCAAAACAATTCAATACTCATGACATGCTGATTTTACAAAAATAGCCAACTGATGAATTAATAACTTCATCATAAATTGCTACTTGCACCTCATTTGACAAACATTTTAAAAAGACCTTCATGGAAGAAGATTCACTTTGAATCTTTATAGTAAACAGGTCTTGGTCCCTTATTATAATAATGAAACTGACACTGTTGACGCACTGTATCACGGTTAAGTAGAAAAAGTACCAGTACATACCCTGATGTCCTGCAGAAAAATCCTGCCTCCCCTCTTGTTCTGCAGACTCATCAGCTTCTCTGCATGCTCACGCTCCTCTTTGGACTGTGTGCAAAAGAACTTTGCAAAATTTGGCAGGGATTTATCATCCCTATCAAAGTAGTACCCCTAAAAAAATCAAAAGAAAGACCAGAAAACTTTTTTTTTTTCATCACAAGCAGCACTGAGCAGAAAAGATGCACAACAAACTGCTGGCTCGAAATCGTTTCTTACCATAGAGAGATAAACATAAGAGGCGTATAGCTCCAAGTTTATCTGTCTGTTAATGGCAGCCTCGCAGTCCTGGTGGAAGTTTTGTCGGATTTGTGAACTCATTTCTGTACAGATTATAACAATGAATAAGTGAGAGAACTGACACTCTTCTGCCGGTCAAATTTAGAGCAGTACATAATTGGACAGGCACATTTTGCAAGTATGACAAACAAAGACCTTACAGACAACTGCTAATAAAAGACCTGGACGGGTACTTGAGCTCTGCTGATGCAGCCTGCGTTGCATTGTGAACCACCAACAATCAAGACAAGGACAAATGCACGTTAGACCGTAGCTGACATTGGCCGATGATACCTTACCCCCTCCAGCATCGACTGCCAACATCACCTGACACATTACTCTTCTCACTAAACATCAGACTCTGTCACTGAAGCTGCGGCTGAACCCGAATCAATGGTTTCCCAGAAAAAGACAGCACCTTTATGAGAACATGCACACCAGTGAATTAAGAAGTTAACTGCTATCCAGCATTCATTGGCTCTATCCACGCTATTCATTTTGGGGCTTACTTGCACAGGTTTTATCTGTCCTTGAGATTTCTGCCTTGAACACTGATACAGCGAGTGGAGTTTTAAAATATCTGACATTCAACTTGTTAGTTTACACGCAGCAGCTTCTCAGGTAAAAAAAACCACCTCACCGTGAACCACTACCTTCTAACAAGAAAAACAAAAACCGACTGAAAACCTGGTAAACCGACATAACGTGTGCGTTTAAGTGAGACACTACCGGTCAAAGCCACCGGTAACCTGGCTGAATAAACACTTTTGTCTTCGATATGCAGCTAATAAAGATTTTTTTTTTTTTTTTTTAACAAAACCGCGGATACTAAGATGAAGACAGAGACTGTTTAGCTGCTTATGAAAACAGACGTTAGGTCAAGGTGGAATGATAAATGATGGCCAGGCTTGCTAACATGGTGGCCAACTTCAATACAAAAAATAAAAGGGAAAAGTAGCCTTGACTGGCGATAACATTAAACTTTATCAATGAGCCATGTTATTCTACCACACTCGGCGGCTAACTGGCGGTAGCCACAAGATACTTTACAAACGATCAATAACGTTTCCCAACACAGTTGGCAACCAAATGTCCGTCAATTCGTGAAACCCAGAGACAACAGCACGACAGGTGTCGCCTTACAGGCTGGCTGGGCATCGAGCTGTTACACAAACCTACCTGGTTTGTCGATCTCCGACTTTTCGCGGGCGTAAAATATTTGTATAGCAGTCCGGTACGCGCGACCTCAAATTTCCTGCGACATACGGTGACCGGCGGACCAGCTAACGCTACCGATTTGTATACAACGCTAGGTCGCGCCCCCCTGCATCGACGCTTGCGCCGCCCGTGTTGCCA
Organism: Xiphias gladius; assembly: GCF_016859285.1. Classification (NCBI taxonomy): domain Eukaryota; kingdom Metazoa; phylum Chordata; class Actinopteri; order Istiophoriformes; family Xiphiidae; genus Xiphias; species Xiphias gladius. The sequence goes on along the minus strand of NC_053407.1, from coordinate 19,191,977 downwards.
GATTTGACCGACAAACGGTATCCCGAGCAGAGTCCGGAAAACCCCCGATCTTCGCAAAAATACCATTTTTTCTACGAAGTCTTTTTTGTATAATGTTACATTAAACGTTAAAAGTCTTCACGTATATGAACGGATGTAAACTTTTACAAGAAACAGGAATTATAATGTTGTGGGCTGCAAAATTGAGCCCCGTTTTTTTTTTTAAATCTGTATTTGTTTACATTTTGTAAAACCAATTACGCCGAATTCAGTACTAGCAGCTCCTGATTGCTATGTCCCATTGGACTTAATGACAACTATCAATAATTTACTTTTATAGTGGAGAAAACTTTAAAATGTCATGATTCTCAGGCAAGTTTTGCAGTTATACGGAACGTCTTTTTTTTCTGTATTTCCACGCGTTTATTTCTGATGGAAATTGGAGATTTTGATATTTTCATAAAGTGGGAGTTACACTGTCTCTAGATTTGACTGTAGTTTGTGTCATTTTTGACACAGACACACAGCAGACCTTCCTCAGCGGATTAATTCGGCCAGTTATCATGGAAGTGCATTTGTTCAAGCCTCCATTTCTCCGAGCACTTTTCATCCCTGCTGGAAAAAGTAACGGTTACTGGCTTTCAGCAGAACAGTCCACGTACTTTGAAGGGGAAAAACTGAATGTTAAGTCATGTTGCTCTGGGCTGGCGGGTGACATGAGATCATTTAAAAGCAGACCTTCTCTATTGCAGACTCGGTCGGACACGCCAGGCGTAAATAACAACATTATAAATGACCTCATTCCTGGTGTTGTGCAGGCTGCCTCCCTGCCACGACTTGCTGCTAAATTGGACTGAACCAGCATTAATGTGATCTGTTCCATCTGGTTTTCAAGTAAGAATGTGCGCCGTGAAAAAGACCTGCTGGGATAAGACGATGCGGCCGTCTCTCATCACCACAAGCTGGTTGAAGTATATTACTCAGTTTTATTTAAAGGCCCTGCACACGTATGGTATACTCAGACATCTGCTCTTATTTAGACTGATTTAGGACTGTGTGGGTGCAGACCTGTTAGATTGACATCTTGGTACCCGGTGGGTGGGACAAATAACATTTATTAAAGCTCCACCAACCTTAAAGCTGAGCACAGGGATTATAAGTCAAAATGAGGGAAAACTGAAGATGTGCAGCAGGTCAAACATTTTCAGCTGCAGGCCCAACACCACAGCCTGTGACAAGCATATATATCTCTTAGGTGTCTGGTATCAAACCACTTAAAAGCTGCAACCTGCACAATATTTTGGCGCAATCAACCATTTTAATGCACTTGACAAATCCCAAACATGGGAATTCTATGATTTACAGTCAGTACACATACAAATCAAAGTTTTCACTGATCATCAAACGTTCAGATCTTACTGGGTTATAATACAGACTAATTTTCAAGTACAAGTTTGAAGCATCCGTCTCATCACATATGTATCACTTAAATCCATGAGATTTTTCATACTGGTAACAATATTCCTAAAATGCTGATGCCTAAAAACCTTAAACACAAATTAACATTGGAAAAAACATTCAGAAAAAAAAAAAGTTACTTTATTGGAAACAGACTTTAAAGCAAAAATTTAACTTTATACAGTAGTGTGTACGCCTATCAGTGTACAGACATTACTTGGTTCCAATTGGTGGCGAGTGCCACACGGCAGAGCTAGTGCGTTTAAAATAGCGAGGCTTGCTCTTGTAAAAGATGTTTTCCAGTCTTGGTGGTTCAATTGCTCCAAAGAAAGAGTCTATATCAGGAGGATTGAAGTACTGCTTCATAATTATCTGCTGCAGGTTAGGACCTGGGAGGGGGAAAAACAATTGAAAACGATGTTTTCACTTAGGACTACACAACATGAGACTGAAATCACATACATACAACAAATAGGCTTGTATAAAAAAGTGTAACAGGCATCTAACATTTACAATCTCACCAACAATATTACAGCTGACTGTTCACTAAACCCCACCAGCCCTAGTTATGACCTTGTTAGTTATGTCCTTGATTTCAGAGGTTGACAAAAGCAGGTTTCTCATTTGCGACCTGTGACCATCGATTTCGTCGGCTGAAACGACAACTGTTGCAGGCTTTTATCAGCTGTGGGTAACTCAGTTAACTTTAGCTCCATGAGTCTGTTGAAAATGCTGTCTCTGGCTGTCTTTGTACTGTTACCAGCTGAATCATACTAAAAAGGGGCTCGAGTGGCATGTTTCGGTTAATGTGTCAGTAATTTCACCAGTTGATGTTCCACACAGAGGATGAACAAGATGTGTCGTTCTTGTTCTGAGGGGTAGAGCTAGATTCATTCTACAATAACTCTCTTGGCTTAGATATTTGTTGTATTGCTAAACAACATGTTTTCAGTCTCAACATTATAAAAAAGGATTTTTAGGATTTTTCAGAATTAAGACTACCTGATCTTTTCGGCAAACATTAACACTAGCTCGAGTATAATATCCCTTAAATCAAATTAAAAAAGGCGGGCAGAGGTGCTAACATCAACCTAAACTCTGACAGCACTCAGGACAATCTGCCACACAGTAGGGAACTACTACACGGTAGACATGCTAGTCATGATCAGGACTTAACGTAAAGCCACAAACCAATCTAGTTAGTTAAGATTATGTTGTCTCTTGGTCTTGGGAGTAACACTCAGTTACTACAGCAGGCAATCAGCTAGTTAGCTGGATATGCTAACGTTTGAAGGTGACGTTAGGGTAGATAAACACAATGTTTAACCCATTCCTTACATCTATGCTCTTGTTTTTGGAAATTCTGAAAGAGACACCACCCTCCTCTGTCTTACTACAGTCCCATGCACATTGCTTCAACATGAGGAGAAATCCAAATATGGCTGCTAAACTGTGACTGGACAGTCGCTGTTTGGGGTAGGGGTTTAATGAACATTAGTTTCAACCTTGTCTATTGTCACTGCACTAATGAAAAACAACAACATTGTAGCAGTTTGGGAGACTGAAGACACTGAACATCATCATAATAAATGTCAATTACGCTAATTCACACATACCTTCTGCCCAGGATGGAATAGGTTTCCTCGGGGCAGATTCATCATCAGTAGAGTCATCACTGTTCTGGTCCATCCCATAATCATCTGGATTTTTGGACGTCATTTGAGGTTTGTTGCCGCCCTTTGGAGTGATGGAGTATGACTGTGGTGATTGCTGCAGGAGGAGGATAAAAAGAATTATTGAGGCTTTACTCTGATGAGAAATTAGTTCTATCATGTTTCAAGATAGAAATTGATGAGATGCCTGTACATAATTAAAATTTTACCTCAATATCCACGGTCACATTGAGGCCACCACCTTTTCCTACTGGTGTTCTCATTACAGAGTGCTGAAAAGATCAAGGAGAAAAGCGGTAAATGTGTTTTCACCACTGCTTAACAAACCAGCAGAGACAAAGCCCTCACAGAGACCTTTAAACATTCAGGTAAATGATCCATGTGAATTAACACTGTCACTAAATAGTTATAGACACTGCCCAATTACACACAAACCCAGTCTTTTTCTTGCCTGACATCCACATGACATTTTTTCTTAAATCTTTAATTCCATTGTGTCCATGTGTTTAACCAAGGCTTAAGGTGAAAGCCGTCTTACCTCGATATCCACAGTCACATTCAGACCAGCAGCAGCCTTCATTACAGACGGCAGTGGGAGAGATTGAGAGAGTGTATGTAAGTACATTTAGTTATTACATCATTAATAAGATTGCCTTCAGTTATTAAATGGTTATTTCATATCTCCGATAAAATGTAATGTGTTGTTACTTCTGTAAAAAAAATAAATAAAAATCAAGATAATTAGAAAAAGTTCAGTTTACATGTTCCAGTGTCTTTGGTTTCTGCATTATTATGGACTTTAAAAAGTTTGCTCAACCATATAACACTACACAGTCCAGAGAACACACACAAAACATTTTTAAAAAGGAACTCATCAATTAAGCCCAATGAATAAGTATCTGCATGGCTAGACGAAGTGAGAAAATATTTCTGTAATTTGGCTAAACAGCCCCTTTAAAATCAAGAATAATTAACCTTCATGTCAAATTTTGCTAATGTTTCACTGTGCTATTTTACCATGACTAAGTATTATTTTCCGTGGCTGGTTTACCTGTGTATTAGCAGCCTGTTTAGCAGCAGCCTCTCTCTGCTTAGCAGCTTCTCTCTCTTTGGCAGCTTTCTCTTGTGCAGCTAACCTCTGCTGCTCCTCCTGCAGGAACAAAACGCACATCAATCACCAGACGGCAGGGAGCAGCCGGAGTAAGGAACCCTGCTGCTTAAAATCTTAATACAGTAACTTTAAAATAGGAGTGAACTACTTGTACACGGAGTCGTTTCATCAGGGTAAACATGGACATTGCTACACAGTTATATGGAGGTTTAAATTTAGTCAGCAACAAACTGATTTCCCAAAAGTGTCCCTTTAATCAGCAGTAACTCAATAAACACGGGTTCTGCAGTGTTCAAGTTAAAGTTTAAGATTTTTTTTTTTTTAATACTATACTGATGCAACCTGGACCTCAATAAGTGGCATGAAACAGATGAAACGTTTAACCAAATAAATATTATAAAAATCATTTCAGTTCATTTAAGTTTTTGTTAAAATAGAACCTGCTTTTCCTAAGTTCTTTACCACCTATCTTCTATCACCAATCGCTTCTCGTAAAAAGACCAGTTACCTTCATGATAACAGCAAATAAGCATATAATCAATGTGAAAAGTCTAGGTAGGCTATCCTGCAAGATTGATCTGAGTTTGAGTGTTTAAAAAAAAAAAAAAAAAAAAAAAACACACACACACACACACACACACAGACATACATACACACTTTCCATCATGCAGACTTCTGATACCTTTTCAGTTACAATGGATTCTAATGGTGAGATCAAATAGAAGTAACCAGTCACAGCCACATAAATTTTGGGTAAGGTATCATCTGTCCTGATGTGTGTATGCTACATTCTGTGTCTTCTAACCATGTAACTACTTGAACTTTGTTACGCATCATCTGACGTCCATGCACTGTAAACGAAGTTTAATATGGACTGCTAAACATCACCTTTCAGACACATGTTTCTTACCAGTTTTCTTTTCTCCTCCAGTTCTCTCCTCTCTTTCTCTCTCGCTGCTCTTTCAAGTTCACGCTGCAGAGCGAGAGCTTTTTCTTTTTCCACTCGCTCCCTGGGGAAAAAAAAAAAAAGTAAATACAAATTTTTCTTACTGCCTTCACCAGTGCAAGCATCAGTTCAATACTCCTTTACCACGTTCAAAAGATAATTAGGCTACTCAGTTTGTAAACGAGCTCTTATGGCACTATTTTTTAGGACAACAGAAGACCTTTCAGCAGCAGCTTGTCGTTCTCTCTCCAGCTCCCTCTCCCTCTCCCGCTCCTGCTCCCTCTTCAGTTCAAGTGCTCTGCGAGCTTCAGCCACCTTACGAGCTCGCTGTTCCTCCTCCTCGGCCTTCTTTTTGGCCAGTGACTCCTGCTGCCGCTTCTCCTCCTCCTTAAGTTTTAAGAAACACATACAACATAAGAAAATGTCTGATTGCAATGTGTAAAGGCAAAAATAATTTAAGTTACTTAGGTGCAGTAATAAAGTGTGTACAAATTACTCATCAGTTGGTATGGTTACATTGAACAAAGGAATAAAATAATAAAAAAGCGTAATCTCACTGCTTGCTGAATCTTCCTCCGCCGAGCCTCCTCATCCAACTTTTTCTTCTGCTCCAGCTCTTCTTGGCGTTTAATGGCCCCCTTCTTCTTGGCCTTCTCCTCTGCCATACGCTACGTGAAGAGGCACAACAGCAAAGATGAGACAACAGGCTTCAATCCATTTTGAGGAGACCAATCTGTTTTGAGGCAGAATCCACGTGGCATACCTTATCATTTTTCTCATCAATCTGAGCCATTTTTTGCTCAATCTTCTTTTTCTTTTCTTCCTCCCTCTGCTCTTCTTTTACTTTGGCCTCAAAAACCCTCCTTAGCCTCTCATCCCTCTTCCTAGAACACAAATTTTAAAAATTATAATATGTTATAATATAAAAAGTAGCAATTGGTAGGAAAAATGAAAAAAGATGAATATATTACTAAACTGTCCAGTCAGAGTGTTATACATCTGTAAGACACTGAGTGTTAACCTTTTAAGTTCCTCCTGTTTCTTTTTCTTCTCCTCCTCCATTTTCTTCATCCTTTCCTCCTCTTGCTCCTGCTTCTTTTTAAGTGCTTCCAGTTTGTGACGCTCTTTTGTCTGGAAAAAGAAATCAAGGAGAGAATACCATAAATAGAATTTAGGAAGTGTATGCTGTCAGAAAACGCTTAATTAAAAACACACTGTAATAAGCGGCAAACATCAAAGATCGACTCCCAGAATAAACACCAGAGAAAAAAAATCCATCCTAACAGACTTTGGGCTATTTCCATGGTCTAAAAGAGTTTGGGCAAGTTTATGTTCATGTTCATATTATTGAACAGTAGGGATACATGATATCAGGGAGATTTCCTGACCAGTGATTACTGGTCTCTAAACAGTTTCAACCGAGCAAATGCGGAGTTCCTGCAATTTCATCCAATTAAATTTAAGACCTTTGTCATACATATAGAATACAATCCAGTGCAATTATTTATTAAGTAGATTAATTTATTGACATTTGTATTACATTCCTGTCAGTATCTCCCAGCTGTATGTAACAATAATCCCTACTAACATAATTAATGTATAGATTAATGAAAAGGCCTGGGGGCACAGGCGGCTGCTGGGCTAGAGCCTCTGTATGAAGTGACGTAACATTTCTTGTTTGAAAGTCAAAGCTCAGGTAAAAGACGTCAAAGACAGGCAAAACTAGAGATACAAAACGACCACAAAGAGACACAAAAAGATTACTGTAGTCGTTTTGTGTCTCTTTCAGTCTGGGAGTCCTATAAAGCAGCGGTGGCTTTATACTTGTCCATGCCCAGGAGCCTATTGCCTCATAATGCATCCATGCCTGGATCCAGATAAGCAACAGAAAATCGATGGATGGATTAATCAACTGAGAATAAATCATTCATTAGTTAATCAAAGTTTTTGTCTCCTGATGGCCAAAAGTTACAGCAAGCAAGCAAAAAAAAAAATATTCAAGACCTTTGTAAATAAAAGTTAGGATTTACAACCTTCTAATACCTTTTTTGTTGAGGGAACTGAATTGAATGCTTTAAGATCTGGAGATACTCTGAAGTACAAATAAAGGTGTTGCTGGAAACCTAGAAACCTCTTCGGTTAACAGCCTACAGCTTTCAATGGTGAGTGAAACTCTAAAGATAGATCTTGTGTCACTTTAAACAAGCTTTGTTGCCCAGAAAAGGTCAGCTACTGTTGTACCTTCAGTAAGAAATCTTCTTTAACAATTGTTCATCTAACACAAACACTAAAAAAAGAGAAACCAACAGAGAGAATCACCCAGTGCACCCCCACAACAGTGTCCAAACACCAACAGGGGTAGCAGAACATGATTACAAGAACAAGTTATTCTTGAACAAGTTATTCTTAAACACGACCCCCCCCAAAGGAAAAATTACATAACCCTCAGTGTGATCTCCTCACCCAGTGCACCTTAATCCACTGACACACACACACAGCCGTTTTACAATGACCCACGGTATTCCTTGAAGCTCTGTGAGCTCAAATTAAACTCTCCAAGATCATAGTAAAATGGCTTCTGGTTAAGATGGATTTTTACTTTAATTTCTACTTCTGATCAAATCATGTTTCAGCATCAACAAACAGTGAGGTTACCAAAGCTATTTTAGGTGGTTTGAAGGGTTGTTAGGTTACAAGAGATTGCTAAGCATAAGCATTAGTGACCCGTGGGATCAGACACACCATCGACTAATGAGTGCAGTTTGGGGTGTTGTTAAAATGTTTATCCAGTGGCCCCTTTCACACATGAACCCTGCAAAATTGCAGGGTTCAATTACTGTGACAAGTTTCGGTTGTTTACATGTAGGTCTGTCTCCTGTACATAAACTGTAGCAGTTTAATTCTACACAAAATTTCACTTCTTAAGTGATTTATCCAGGAAAGTTGCTGCTTCCATTCTCAGTAGAGCCAAAATTTAGAAGAAATCTTTCTAAATCTTGAGTCATCAAACTGCCAGAGCCTTAACTTCCGCTCTGATGTAGAGGAAATGCCCAAACATTTATGTTTAAATGTGTATGTGGGAAAGGGGCTTATCTAAAAAGGCACGTGCTATATGAGGAGACATTTAATAAAGTTGCACAATGGGATATTAGACACCATCAGATGCCCATGAACAACATACAGTGCTTCAACATTACACTTACCACTATACCACCACTCAACTGAGGAGGGGAGAAAAAACAAACAAACAAAAACAAAACAAAAACATCCAAATAAGAGGATCGCATAGTTTGACAGCTCAAAGAGAGGGAACCATAATATATTTTAAAATTTAAGAACACGCACTTTATCAAATGCAACAATTTCAAATTTAATTTTTGGCATTTCTCCTTGTTTATTTGTGCAAGCTACAAAATATATATATTTTAAAAAAAAAGATACAAAAGATTATGGTTTTAGGGATGCACAAAGCTGACAAGCAGTAATTTCCATGGCTATGCAGATACAATACCATTTACTATACATTCACTGCAATGCCACATCTGTTTTTGGCCAGTGGAGTTTAGCTATTAAGTATTTTCTCCTGTGTAATCAACACTAATTATGAGAGCTCAAATTCGAAAACCTACAACAATACATATGGAGATGAATTACAGTTTTACCTAAAACGAGCTTTGGAAAATTACAACAATGTTGTTGCTTTGCTACGACTTAAAAGTTTAACTTACCTTAGGATCAGCCCTAATTGGAGTGGTGTGTTTAATAAAGGACTTGATAACAGCTGTGCGGCCGAGGGAATTTGGAGTCATCATCAGCAGCTGATTCTTCTGCACAGTGTGGAGGAATGATCTCATGTTGGGCCTCATTGTCTGTGTATTAAAAATAGAGGAGAAAAAGTCCCAAAACATTACTATTTGATTAAGACATCCACTCATTATTTTTTATACACCTGTCCCCACATTTTCCATTTTGTAACATTAACACTCAGCAAGATATTTGCATCTTACACTCTGACTTTTCTTGGGAGGCGAGAACCTCTTTGTGGGACTTTCCTCTACAGTGTCTGGTGCTTTACGTTTAGTACTGCGACGTGACCTGGAGACACAGAAAAAAACATTTTTTTAAAAAGTCACAACACGCTGATTTGTCCTTTAATGTCACTGCAGACATAAAAAAGTACAGTAATCTCCCCTCTGTCATTTAGGACCACAGATAAATCCTGAGAGTATAATGGGACAGGACAACAACCCATCATACGATATCTAACACTCTCACACTCACCTCCGGACTGACTGGGATGTCTGTGGCTTCTCAGTGACGACTGAAAAACAAATGCAAATATGTATTTAGCATCCACAAATTCCATTTTGGTACAAAACTGTCCGATACTAATACCTATTTGAATTCAACGAGAAATATTGACTAAAATCTAATTAAACAATTAACAAAATGGAGAGCTCCCATACCTGTTCTCTTGTTGGGAGTGCTCACTTTCTGGTCACTGGCAAACAACGATGGGGGTGCCAGTGTGGGAGAGTTTGCAACCACAGAACGAGTAATGCGCCCAACAGATGGATGTATACTCCGCTTAATCTGGGTATGCATTTGTTTGATAGAAATGATGTAAAATAAAAACATCAGCTGATCAATAAATGTGGGATAAGTTTAGTTTCAGATTGAGACTTTTAACAGACAAATACATATATTCATACCTCTGGAGTTCCTTTAGATTCCTCTGCTGCAGCATTACCCTCTGTGTCTGCAGTTCCAGCTTCTAACATGCTATAGGAGAGAATACATTAATATGGTCAGGAAACACTTTAAAATAAAACAACAAAGAATTCACGACCAGTCATATGTAGCTAAGTGTAAAGTTACATACACTAATTTACCAGTTCCTGTTACAAATAGCTTATATTCTAGATCGAAACACATGATTTTTCTTTACCACAAAGACGACAATGTACTCATCCCTGCCAAAGAAAATTTGATTCATTACTCACGCCTCCTTATCCTCTTCCTCTGCAGAGTCCAGGCAAGAGTCCTCTACAATCAGACAAAAAAAAAACAGCTAGATATAACACATAGCTTAAGAAAAATCAAAGTGCTGAAGAATACGGCTCATTTCTCACCACTAATGTTGCTGCTACATGTGGAGTTTCCCACGCGAGCTGCCTTCCTCTTAAGCATGGAACGGCGAGAGGCACGGCGAACAGACTCCTGCGTCATACTGTGCCGCAGACCAGCCAGTGAGTGACGTAGTTTGAGGGAGCATCGCATCGAGCTCCGCCGTGAGCTTTGAGCTCCGGCTATTGCAATCTTAGCAGCTGTACGGCCAGGAGAGGGTTCTGGCTTTTTAGCGAGCTCAGCGGACAAGCGGTCTGCTGGTGAGATGTTGACAACAACCTCAGGTGAGGGTATCTTAGCTGGAGACTGGGCAGTGCTACATGCGTCATTGGGCTGGACTTCTGCATTGTTCATCTCCTTATTATTGTCCACCTCTTCTTCCTCTGCCAGCTCGGGCTTCTTGTTCTGCACCTCTTCAGTTTTACAGCTGCCATGAGATGAATGGCTCACATCCTCTGCCACCTCTGGCTTTGTCTGTTTGTTTTTGCGGGTGGTGCGTTTAGGCTGTGTGGAGGTGCTGGCTTCAGAAGAGGAGGGCTCAGGAATGGATCCTTCTTCAGCAATGAAGTTCAGTGATTTGACAGAGGAGCCTCGGAGGTTACTGCGCTTTCCCTTTGAAAACCTGGACAGGAAAGGAACATTTGTTTACACAAAGGCAAAATATGTTTAAAACATGATTGAAGAAATGGGTAAATTCTGCCCTTACTAAAACCTTGATGAAAGCAACACACCTTCGCTTTGCTTGATTTTCTTCCTGACGTCCCAAAGATACACGCTTCCTGCGACTATTCTTTTTCTGTGATGGTGTTTTTGGCATTAATTCTGGTTCAGCATTAAAATCCCTGAAATAAAAAGAAATGGCTTCATAAGTAAAACCTTAAAAACAATTCTAGCAAGGAACTACACAGAGCAACAGATTTCTGAAGATGGACACCTGTGAAAAGAGCAAGTGACCTAACATCATATTCAATCGATTTTTAGGACATTACTTCAAGCCTACCTTGAGAACATGCGGTTGGCTTCTTGTTGGATCTCCTCAAGCCAAACCACGTGGACATTATCAATGTCAGTGATAAATTCTTGTGCTTTGCCATCAAACATTTGCATGAGGGAACGAACAGATGATAGTACGGAGTTCATGGTGATGGCCTGGAGTAAAGATTGAGCAATTAAAATCAGGACAAGCTGGGACAGACCGGAGATGGCAAGTACAAGCAAAATTATTTGAAGCATCACCTAGAGAACATCTAGACGGCACTGGTTGTTTTTCCATTTTGTTTATGTTTTAACAGTTTTTTCCCCCCTTTCAGTATGACTATGTGAACCCACCAGTATTAAAGCCACTAAACAGCAACCATCAACACTTTAAAACGAATGAAAATTCTACCTACCAGAAATGCTACACTGTCAATAACTAATGTAGGATCACATTGTCTATTTTGTCAATTGTGCTCATGTACGAAAAGGGGTCCTTAAGTATAAGGCACACACCTACAGCTCATTCAAAGGTTAACTGTGGTACAAGGTCAACTATCTAGGTGAACATCACTAACACAGACAAGCAACCTTACTAAACAGTCAAAATATCATCGCAACTCACAGCCAGTTCTGGGGGAAATGATGCCTAAAAACTTTTTATAATATTTTGTTTTTTCATAAATGGACATTTGTGTGGAACTTAACGATTTGATTAAGTAATACTCCGCTCATATTCTCAATAAACAAACTAATACACTTCACTAGTAATGAGACAAGTAATGAGAAACTGCACATTTGATGGAGTCATTTCTGCAAATCACTTGCATCGGTCTAGGTACTTCTGGTTGTTTTTCAGTCTTGCGCTGTTTCTTGTCTTTGTATGTGTGATCGGTGCATGCGTAATGTCTGGTGTTTCCGCGGACGGATTGGTGCGGCAGCTATTGGAAAACAATGTGGTCGACGATAACATAGCTGTCTTCAGCGCTGACACATCGTGTTACATTAAAACCGAGCACATTAACAGTAGCCCAACATGAACCGGAGCGTTTCATAATGCAAACTGAATTAAATAACTTAGCGTTGCCCAGGCAACACCTTAAGTTAGCTAGCTAACATTAAACACTCAAATGAGATCAGTGAGCATGAAACACCGACACCTCAAATAATGTTTAAAGGGTTATCCCAATGCTGTGACAGCTACTGGGAGACACAGTAAGTAAATTTAACTGAGTTGGATATAAAGTTTTTGATTGCCCTGCAATTAAAAGGCTCCCGCTACGATGTTAGCTACCTTCAAGCTAATGTCATCAAACTTACCTTTGATATCCAAGTTTCTGGAAAAGAAATCCGATGCTCGCTGTGCCGCTAATTTTAAAAACTAAATCTATCGCATACTGACGTGAAAATAAATGTGCTAAAATGAAGGAGCGTCCACTTTGCTTTAAAGCTCATGTGTAAATTCTTTACAACATGAACGTCCCGGACGGTAACAGCAGTACTCCCAGTCACCCGCTGAAACCGTTTAACTGGTTCAAAACCTCACCGGCCAATCCCGAGGCTCCGTGACCAGAGGAGTCGTTGGATTTGTTGATAGTGATTATCCGGAAGGCGGAGCACCCCGTTTGCAAGAATAGCGAGGAGTGGTGCGGAGTGAGGAAACGGTCGACATGTGAGTGCAAATCGTGCAAACCAAACAGAAGTTCTGGGCGTATCACAGCGCTTCCCAGATTTAAATCAACCAATCGATGTTTGGCAAGAGTTATTCGCCCCGCCCACGCCACTCAAACACACTGTAGGCTTTAAGCAGTCTTTCTGCAGAAAAACAAATCTACAGGATGTTTGTAGACATCAATAACACAACTAAGGCTGTGGGGGCCCAGCTCATCAAGGTAAGCTGAACACTTTTCAACTGTATTGTACTGTGGCCCTGAGAGCTCAACGCACTGAAATTTATGAAAAATGCATGTAAATAGACAAAACACAAGCAAATTACGATAACATCTCCACCAATTTGACAACACATGCACAGCTTTTAGAAAGAAAATGCTGCAAAGCGAGGAAACACAGTACAACCAAAGACAGAAAACACAACCAAAGACAGAAAACAAAACCAGATACTGAAAGAACAACCAAAGACAGAAAACACAACCAAATATAGAAATGAGCTGCAAAAACAGGGGTTTTTTTTTCAGTATTTGGTTGTGTTTGTTCATTTTGCAGTGTTTGTTCTAAATGCTGCAAGCATTATCAAATTGATGAAGAGGTTTTCTTAGTTTGCTTGTGTTTCTAAGGTGTTTTGAACTCTCAGGGCCGCCATAGTATTATTTACATACTTGTAACAAAGCCACAAAAGATGGAAACAAAGGGGAAGAAATTAAGCTTCGCACAGTGTTAGGAGATTTATTTGAATATATTTAATTTACAATAATATATAACTGGTTTATAGATTGGTAGCATGGCCTATTATAGAACCATGAGCTTATTCAGAGAGTATTCTAAGTAATGTAAATAAATTAAGAGAAATGTTTGTAAGCCACTGTGTCGTGAATTTTAAAACTGGCAAATTGTCATGTATCAAACCTTTTCCTTTTTCGCAATATTCTGTAAAATGAAGAAAGGAGCAGGTTCTACATCCCTACCAGCCAGAGGCAACATCCACTGAGTTCACATCAAATTCTCTTTTTGCATTTTTCTTTTTATTAAATCCAAAAAAAAGAGAAGATAAAAACAGTCCAATTACATTGTGTAAATCCTTTAAAGCTTATTTGTGATCCGGCTCTGTGACGTAGCTGGAGTAAAAAAAAAAAACATGGAATTCATGTTGCCCTTTTGTCCATGGTTGGTAAAGTGAACAACATACAAAATAGCAGCGTAGATATAAAATAACTTGCTCAACATATTTTTAATTATGCGTAATTGAAATGATTTGGAGGGCCGGGGCTCCTGTTTCAGAAAGGCCAGCAGGAGGACGTCGAAACCAGTTTACAAACACACCCAGGCTCTCGAGGAAAAGTTACTGGCTGCCCTGAAAATATAGATGTATACGAGTAAATTCATAACAATCTGTTACTGCATCATTCTTATGTCTTCTTTACAAAGAACAAAGTGCCATCGACACTTGGTGCAACATCATCATTTACAGGAAAATACATATACATTTCCGGATTTGGAAGAGATTACACACATGCAGTTTAAGACACAGTTTATGACGTCTTTCTCATCATCCCATCATTAAACTCCTGAGGGGGCCCGAGGCAAAAATTTGTCGTTGGGTCCCTATTGACCCCTGTTACACAGCACATGGCAGTTTTATCAATCCCTAAGGCCCCTAGAAATCAGTCAGTACTCTGCAGCTGACAGGGCAACGATTTTAATAATTGATTAACTGTTATATTGTTTAATATTGATGGGTATATTTCACTATTTCACTGACATTTTATACACTGAGCAATTAATCGATTTATTAAAGAAACTAACTTTGCAGCCTAATTATGTATCAAATTATTTTTCCCTGAGCGTATTGTATGAATGTCTCACTGTTCTTTTCTTGGGCTATGGTTCAGTAGGTGAAGTGTGTTGTTCCATATTACAAATGTACAAACTTTCATATTTACGAGAATAAACGTTGTTCTAAGAAACAGAAATGGGCTGCTGTGATTGCTTATCTTAGCTTGTGTGTTACCTGGTGTGAGAGGGATTTTAGTTCCTGATGCCTTCAGGACAACCTGTAGATCGTAGGGCTTAGCGTTGCATTCACTTCTTGAGTGTTCCCTCAGTATGATACAAACTTCCTCTTTCCTCAGCAGCCAGTCCATCTGACTACCCAGGTAGTTCACGCCACGAATGCAGAGCTCAGAAATGTCTTTGGGAAGAAGCGGGGAAAAGGCCAGGCATTCCTTCTGAACTCTACAAAAAAAAAAAAAAAAAAACAGAATGTCAAACTTTGTTTCACTGTGTACTTTCTGTGTACATACCAAGGTGTTTTGTTGCTGTGCATGGTGGGAGGATTGATGACTGACCTGAAGCCAGTATAACCAAACAGCACAGCTTGCAGGAATCCTCCCATACCCGTGAGAAAATTGACTGCACCAGAGCCATCCGATGATTCACTCCATACCTGTGAGGAGAGGTAATCCCACATCCGCTGAATATTCAGGAAAGAGGCATGTATTAGAATAATGTGGGACTGAGAGTCAGAGGCATACCTGGAACGGGCCCTGGATGTTGCTGAAGCACTTCTCAAGTAAATGCTGAGCTCTCTCAGCCTCCCCCAACTCCAGCCAGCCGATTGCAAACATACCCTTACAGAGGAAAGATGTAAAAGCGGTGGTGCAAACATACACTTATTCATGAAAAAAGTAACAGCAACAGAGGGCTTGTACATTCAATGCAAAATTACAACTACAAATAAAGATTTGACACACACAATTGCTGACGAACTTACAAAATAAAATGCATTGTTATGGATTAAACACCCAACAGTCTTATGCAGATGAAATAAGGTTCCCCTCCAACAGCTACATCACTAAAATCAGTAATAATAATCAGATATTATATATATATATACTTTAAAGCAAGACTGCTGTATGTAACTATGCTATGGTATAATGGTTATAATGTTTAATGCTAATTAATTGCTTATTAATTAAACTTTGAATTTGAAAGAGGAAAACGTGTCATTCCTTCTTTCAAAAGTTATATAGTCTCCCTTTAAGCACATTTTCTTGTTAATACATAAACTAAATCTTTCATACAGTCAACCAGTGTTAACTACAACTACAACATGAGTTTTGTGCTCACCCCGCTACATACTGTGTCTTACCCATGTCATCGCTGGACCATGAGGGTCTGTCACGGGCTCATACGCTTCTAGATCATTTCTTCTCACCTCCGAAGACATTGGCAGTCCAAGAGGATAGCCCAGCATCACCGTGTCTGCCTGCTTCACTGGATGACCTGTGAGAGGTCCAAAAGACAGTCTGACGTCATGTCATGTGCACTTTGGTTTTCTTATGTGGGTCAGTGCCAAAAAGGTGCAAAAATGTACCTTTAATATAGCCATCATACTCGGGATGGTACTGGGATTGTTTGTCGAAAGGTATCTTGATGTGTTCGGCCACTTGTTTCCATTCCTTTGGTGCAGGATGTTGGAGGAGATCAGCCAACTCTACAGCGAACTGGAGACTGACAAATGAGAAACTTTTTGTATTACTGGTATTCACAAGGTAATATGCACTGCAGGGAAATATTCAAATACTGGTACCTGAATTGGGCCACTGTGTTTGTATACACAGAGTTGTTGACGTTGTAATAATACTCATCAGGTGGCATGACACCTACACGGCACAAAAAAAGCAAATTATAATTATGTTATATTTTATTTTATATTTATTATATATTTTATTTTATAATATAGTTTATTATTATATTTTAATAAGAAAATTCATGCTACTATATAATAACGATTACATGCATATGGAAAAGGTGTGCTTCCAAGTTAGCCACAAGTTATTTAATCTTTTTAGGTATCTAAAATCTATAAATATAGAAAAAAAAAGTAAAGTTAATCAACAAAAATACAAATAGAAACAAATGAAAAAATAGTGGACATTACATGAGCAAAATATAAAATAAAGTGAATTAAATGAGAAAAGGTGTCAACATTAAAAAAATAACACAGAGCCAGGTTCTACTTCACTTTTGGAGAGATAGTGAGTTTTTCCAATGATCGATACATCAGATGTCTTTCATTTTTGCTTTATTAAAGAAGTAGCCTGATAACCATGTCAAGCTAAATAAATTCAGTGTAAATACACTCTTTCTAATAATGGCCTTTACCTAGGAGGTGATACCTCTGGTCCTCGGGGTTCCATGTTACTCTGGAAACCCAGTAATCAGCCACACCATAAATCACCTCGCTGCCCTGTCCCTCTCTGAACATGGACAGATCCTGCAACAAAGAGCTCAGTTGACACCACCACACAGGGTGAGACAATGTGATGGTGAGTGCGGATATGAAGGAGTATACCTCACTGAGGTAGAGATAGTGTTGGAAGGCCAGGGTGACGTCTCCATTGATGTGAATCTCTTGTTGTCCATAGATGTCCTCTGGACACACCTCCCTCCCTGAAACGGCACTTTCCCACGGGAACTTTAGTCCCTGTCAAGATAGCATCTTTTCTTCAGAAGACTCAGACACAGTTTCATTGTTTACTGGTAAAATGTAGAACAACACACACACACACACACACACACACAATAACAGTATCAGCCCTCAAACACTCCTTCTAGCTGTTATTCTGCTACTGTACCAACTACTGGCACAGCAGTTTAATTTTAACTGACAATGTTACGTCTTCCATTTTGTCAAGTCAAATATCATTCAATATCAAATAATGATTTTGTTGGACTATTATCTGTTGCTATTGGTGACTTATTTCTAATTTGAGATGTTAAATTATTCGTTCTGTGATCAGTTCAGTGCTAACCAAGCTGGCCTTTACACTGAATGATTGAGACTAAGGTGTTGATACAACAGTCTGGGTAACTGTTAAATTGGGGCAGCTGTGGCTCAGGTGGTAGAGTTGTTGTCCACTGGGACAACCGCAGGGTTAGTGGTTTGATCCCCGGTTCCTCCTGGCTGTGTACTGAAGTGTCCTGGGGCAAGACACTGAACCCTAAGTTGCCTCACTTGTAAGTTGCTTCGGATAAAAGCGACCCCCAGATGAGTAAATGTAAATGACTTTTGTTCTAACTGGTGATATTATGTATTTTACTTATTGTGTGGACTCTATGTTTATAGCATAATTGTGCTGCACCTGCAATGGGGGACACAAAAAAATATACTAATGCTTTTGGGAAATATGCTTAATTTGCTTTCTTGCCAAGATGTAGATGAGAAGATCTATAAAGTCCATCTGACAGTTGTACTACCTAACTCTTGTGAATACACTTTCTCCTGTTTCTCTACTAATTCATTGCTACAACACCTTTGGTCTAAAACCCTTTGTACTGTATCATATCTTATTCTGATTTGTCACCACTTTCATTAGAGTGTGCGGGGGTTTGTTCAACACGTTCTTCACACTTTCACCGTTTGGTCCAGTAAAAAGCTACAAAGGCCAACTCTGTTTTTCAACCTTCATTGAAAGCGTGTTTAGCTCACTGACTAGCTGTGCACCTAGTGAGCGCATAGTGCGCGTCAGTGAAGGCAGAAGAGCTGTGGTGGGGACACCTGAGTATCCCGCTGATCGCCTTACCTTGTAGCCCTGCTTTTGGGCGTTGTCTTTTGCGCCATCTATAGTCCCCACCCTGTACTCCAGCACAGCGCGGGCTAACTTGGGGTAGAAAAGGGCTATCCCAGGATACATCCAGATGTCCTGTCACAGGAAGGTACAGTCATTGTGTGTTACATTAATCATACAAGCAACAAAGACAAAAAACATGTGTAGGCATTAACTGCCGTCAGCCTTACCTGGTCCCAGAAAACGTGGCCCCAGTAGTCCTGACCATCCCCACCATTAGATAGCCCGCCTGGACTGACTCCACCAAACGAGCTGGAGGTGTCATGGATGGAGGGGAAGGCGCTGAGGAGGTAGAACATGCAGCCGATCAGAGCCTTGCCCAGGCTCTCTGACCCGGTCACCTCCACCCTGCTCTGAAGCCACAGCTCTTTCCAGGCCTTCTCGTGAGACGGACGCAGGTTACCGCTCGCCATCAGATTCAGGCCCTCATCGAAACTGGCCTGAGCAGAGGCTAAACTGTTGGCCACAACCAGGATGAAGCCCCAGCGAACCTGGCTCTGTTCAGGGAGCAGCGTCAGAGTCAGAGGTATGGGGGTCCAGATAAGGTGAACTGAGGGGCAGGAGCTGCCAGGGAACTCAGCAGTGGTAGTTTGTCCCTGGATGTGCCTGAGGGAGAGGGGGAAGCAGACCACGTATAAGATCACACTTGTACTACATAGCAAAAAAAAAGGATTTTACATGCGTTTTTGTTAATCGTACCTCCCTCCTTTGTAATCAGGACCAGACTCAAAAACAATGTCTTTGCTCTGAGGTGTGAACGAACTGACCAGCTTGACAGTTATTGGCTCCTCAGACGTCAACTGCCGCACCAGCAAAATCTCCATCACCATCAGGTTGGAGTTGTAGCGATGTGAATACAACGACTGTGAGGCAGTTGCTCTGGGTGAGCTCAGCGTGTGTGTAAAAACGCCTGGATGAGAAGATGAGACAGGTAGCGGTGACAACTCTCCACAGCTCGAAATGAGACCAGCAACAACACAAAAGGTCAAGTGCACTGCAGAGATTTACCTGTGTGTGTGTCCAGACTGTAGGAATGTTGGGCAGGTTCCTCGATCTCAACTTTAGCAGCTAGGGGACAGGGAACATCTGCTCGGTGACAACGTCCACCCTCCCCGTTATACACACCGCCTATGTGCATGACATTGTTGTACACCCTCCAGCCCAGAAGCCCGTTGGCCAGTGGAGGGAGGAAGCGGAGGTCACTGGGTAGGGTGTCGGTGGAGAAGACGTAAGGGTCTGAGTTACAGGACATTGCGAGGAGGTGATTTCTCCTCGGAAAACGTCAACCAAACCAAGAAGTCTTTTCCAGTGCAGTCAGGGGTCGGTCAGAGGGTCCCAGGAGGTCTTCAGCCGAATGAACAATTATTTTACTCAGCTAGGGTGTGAAAACATTTAGATTTTTACAAGAGTTTTCTATTTGCACTACAATACTCCTCTACTGAGAATAGGAACCGTTAACCGTTATATACATTATGCAACACGCACTGGTAAGAGATATTAGATCATTGCTTAAAAATTTTTACAGTTGAACGACACACACGCACACACACTTTTCACAGGCTCCTGCAGGTAAAGGCAATTTGTAGCTTGTGTACTTTGACACTTTTGTGTCACAATACACGTCCAAATGTCATTTCTAAGACTTTGTGCAGATAGCGGAACTGAAAAGAAAAAAAAAAAGCCACTCACTGAGAAAAACAAAACAGCAAAAGACAATTATTGGACCATTACTTTTTCCTTACTAATCATGTCTAGAATTATTAATTACATTGAAGGCATTCAGTGGCAAAATAAATAAATACACAGTCTCAGTGATCAAGCTAAGCCACTCATAAAAGGCAGCCTGAACTGTTGCAGGCCTGCAAAAACATCCAGCATAATTCACTTAAACACATAACTACAGTGGGAATGTTTCACTCTCACATTAACAGGAAGAAGCATCTGTTTCTGCAACAAAGAGGAATGCTGGAAAAACCAAAGTGAAAGAAAAATCTGCGGACGTTTCCCAAACCGCTTGCTCTTTACAGTTTAGCCCATGAAAAACAGCTAATGTTCTCTAATTCCTTTGAGAGTTGTAATCTAGTCAAAGCAAAGGACTCAAAAGTTGTTGAAAAAGTGGGTCCAAGTTGGTCCAGTACTTCAAGTGTAGGAGGAGGCCTTACAGCTCTGTGCTGCACAGAAAACCTGGACTTGATTCTTGGTCTGCTGGAAAACGTGGCATGGATGTAATGTAAAGGAGAAGGCAGAGTCTGTATAAACCCAGCTGTGCACCGCATCAATAGGTAGGACACCACAACATGTTGAACATGCTCATTAGATTTTATTCAAGTGTCAGTGACATTATGTGTGGTGTCACCCCCAGCTTTAAGAAAAAGTTCTTAACATTATTAATATACAGTTGTTCTTTGGTTTAAACAGTCATTGTTACAGGCTGAAATGGCTGCCACCTTATGCTTACATATTAACAATTAAAACACCAGGACAGCTTGGCTTAGACAGTAAAAACACTCTCCAGGTCACAGCAAGAGTGTTTACATTTTCCTCCTATCTTTTCCAAGAAGTGCCACGTCACTCTCTACAAACTAAATCATGTCATGTCTCATCTGCTCGCCAGTCGCCCTGTAATTCCCTCTTACCTTTTTTCATATTAGGTCTTAGTCTACTCCTTACAAAACAAATCTACCCGATAATTTGAGACAAGGCCTTCGCCATCAGGGGCCAGAGGCTCTGAAACGGACCAAACAGGGCTGACAACATCAGTGTTCTCTTTTAAATCTCTTCTTAAAACTTATTTTATGGCAGATTTTTTTCTTTTTTTCCATGTTATTTCACCAAAATCTGTTTTTTATTTACAGCTCCCATACATTTTCTATTTGCTTTTATTACTGTTGGTTTCTTGTTTTTTGAAAAGTGCTCTAGAAATAAATACTGTCTATTATTAGTTCAATAAATGGGGTTGCAGGCAGGGCTCCCCATGTCCTTATGGAGGCCATGGGTGGAAGTTAAAAATGCAGCCCTATGACCACAATCAACATTTTAAATTTATACTGAACTCTACTAAAAAGTTTGCATTCCTGGACATTTACCGTAGTTTCTCTACAGTTGCCATCCACTAAAGGTGTAAAATTTCCAAAATGTCGGAGAAATACTTTTTTTCAGGAATGGTATAAAAACCGGGGCCTTTTAAGGGAGCGAGAGTGGGTCCAGTACCCAGCCTAAAGGGAGGAGTGGCTTAACCTGCTACAGGGTCCGTATCGAAGGCCCCCAACATACATACAACCACAACCCACTTATTCCAGAGCCCTAGAAACCAACCGGTATTCATGTGCTGGTATACTATATTCTTATTTGCTGCATTTTAGCTTGTTTATGATAATCTGATTGCGTTAAAAATGTGTTAAAGGTTCACTCCACCCATTTGACCCATAGAAGTCCTGGATAGTACCACTCAGCATGTAAAAACTACTGTACAATGTCCTCCGTGGTTACGCGCGAGCTTTCTCTGTCAGGCCGAAGGGTTCATTACAATATGGGAGTGTGGAGTTTGAAAGATGAGGGCGCTGCGCCGGCAAGGAAGGTTTAATGAAAGACAGTTTAGTTGCATTATGGGAATTGTATGATCCAGAGTTTCCTGGTGCTTGACCCAGGAGGGACTAAAAGTCAGGATATCTCAGCCCCTGCAGCTTTGATTTTAACCATTCTTTTTTTTTTTTTTCAATTTGTCACTTGTGCATCCCCCAGCTTTATGGCAATGCAATACTAAATCACCAGAGTACACCTTTAAACTTTCAGTTTTTGTTGTGCTATAGTGCATATTAACAAACTAACTTTCAATCAGTCAAATTATCACAAAGTAGCCACACAAACAGCTCGGAGAGTGCCGGGCTCCCAAGGGTCTGGGGCTCTATGGCAGTTGTCCATTTTGCCCTGTTGGTAATCCACCCTTGGGTAGCACTGATTACAGGAGTATTGTCTGAGGTTTGTTTTGGTGTTCAGAGTTTTTTTGGAAAAACCAATTGTCAAAAAATGTAAAAAAAAATTTCACCTCAACTGTAGCATTACAGTAGTTGCACCTCTAGGTGGCACTAAGGAGCTGTTTGTGTAGCATCTGGCATCATGCCGGGGGTCAGAGCCACAAACCCTGGGAAAAGCAGTGCTTTGTCCATATAAGGCTGCAATCCATCCGCTTCCCTCTTCCTCCCCAGCTCCCTTCCTCTGTATTTCTCAGACCTGAGGGATATTTACAGAGAGAGTGCCTCGGCCAGCCTGCCCTTCCTTATTAGGAGCTCAACTTGTTGTCACTACTTCTACCCTGCAGGACAGTGGTCCATCTCTCTGCTCTCAGATGAGACAAACAGATGGAGGACGGGTGTTAACTTCACTTTAGTGCAAATGGCCGGGAGCTCACACGACAACAGGATTCCTAGATGCCAGACACCCAGTGAAAACTCTTCTAGCATATGTGATGTCACTAATTTCTATCATGTCAAACCACTCATGATGTACCATCCACCTGGGAGCAGCAGTAGATTAATGTTACAGTCCAAACATACTGTAAATACATCTGTGTCGCCCTGTTTCCGCCGTTAGGCTCATGGTGTGTGAGCGTCGCAGCTGTTCTGCTCCTTTTTTGTTTTTTCTCCCCCGTGATTTAGGACATCTGGCTACCAGAAAACAGAGCAACTGACACTGCATGCAGGGATGAAATGAGAATGGTGTGGATGAAAAAGAAACAACCAAAGAAAAAAAAAAAAAAAACCAAGCAACTAGGTGACCAGAGATCACACAAGTGAGCAATCTGATGACTCCATCAGGCACAATTTTATCCAGCTCCAATGGAGGTGGATAAAATTCTAACTACTCTGTACATAAAAAGCAGACAGTCACTAAAAACACACTTTTTTTTTTATTAGGGTGCAGACATCCATTTAATATATTAGAAAACCAACATGTGAAGAAAGGCTACATGGAATTTTACTTCAAAAGGGTATTATTCAAGACTAATAATTATACACATGTAATATACATAACCATGCTCCTTTGCAAGAGAGGAACTGACAATGAAAAACTATGAAAATAATATCTTTATCAATGGTAATAATTAAAACCATTCATAGCATAACACGCTTTGACAGAACAGCAATTTAATTATAATTGTGCAATGACCTTTGACCTTCAGCTATGGGTAACCTCTCCCTCCACTTACTGAGGGAGAAGGTGCTGCTCTGAAAAGTAAAGTTGTCTGTCTGGAGGACGGGCAAAGCCTTGCACATCTTTTCTTGCTTTGCAGAGAGTAAAGTGCTGTGGTCGACTGACCTGGTTCTGCGGCCATTTTTAAGAGCATGGAGTGTGTCTGTGGTCACAAATATAAAAATGTATGCGGGGAAGTGCATAGGTGGAGAGGTAGGTGGGTTCAAACACTTGCACGTGAAAAAGAAAAGAGAAAAAAAAAAAGAAAGAAAAAAAAGACCCATCAGAGCTTCATGGACTTCCCCGCATCATCAGGACGTTGCTGAATGTAAAGACAGCCTGAAATGTGTTTCAGAGCTGAGTTTTAAAAGACTACACCAACACCTTTACTGCTTGACAACACATTAGATTTGGACAGTGAGTGGGGTAAATTTGTGAGTGTGTGACGTGAGTGTGTTCACAAAAAAATAAATACTAAGTGGGAGCTTTAAGGCCCAAGCTGCCTTGTGCGCTCAGAGGAATGTGCATTGAGGAAGTATGTGATGCACGCATAGGAATGTGTGTGCATGTTTGGGTTCCCACTGATGCACAGTCGTAGTAAATGTTGTGATTTGTGTGTTGCACCAGCCATGGGCATTTTGGCTATTGTCAAGTCTCATGTTGCTACTGTTGGAGCCTCTGACCAAAGCCATCGGGCCTTCGTGCCGTTGGTCTTCCTGTGACAAACGGGCATTAAGGCACACAAAAGCCTCTCCAGCTGTTAACAGAGAAGCATCACAATCCAAGTCAAGCTGTGGTGCTCATGTACGTAGGACATTCTGCTGCTTCTCTCCCCCCTCTCGCTCTTTGGCACTGGGAGGAATGTGTGGAAGGAGGGAGGGATGGATGGAGGGAGGGAAAGGGGGGGCTTCCCTGCTCTTCGTGTGTCTCTCTCCGTCTCTCCACATCTATTTGGAGAGTTTGCTGATGACACGGATCAGTGCTCCATTTTCATCTTTAAGACGCTGGTTGTCTGCTCTCAGGTCAACCAGAACCTGGTGGTAAAAATTAAGCTCACATTACAACAAATAAAAATATAAAACCAGATTTAATTTTCATATATGGTTTTATTGCTTGTTTTGGATGCTAAGATTGTCTATTATAGGCCTTTTTCAGAGCAGGGTACCTAATTCATGTTGTATTAAATACAGTTAAGTCAGTGGGCCCATTTTTTTTTAACCATATGGATTGATCTTTTGCTGTCACTCCCTCATAACTTTGGCAAAAGCTGTTTTATACATATATCTGGTTGAAATGTGGACAAGCAAAGCACACAGATGATCATTTTATTTGTTACCCATGTAGCTCCTTCTAGAGAGCCTCAAGAAACTGGACATTAGAAGCTGAACTAATCATCAGATCTGTGCGATACAGTCAAGTGTCAAAAGCCTGAAAGGAGGAACTAGAAAATAAAATCTGGTGGCAGAGAACTACCCATAACAGCACAGAAATAATTATCAATCACATTTGAAATGAGGGTATTTTATTACATATAATTTTTTTAATAAACCAAATGATTTTTTGCATCTTAGAATCAGAGCATAACGAAGTTTACAAGCATAGTTTGACATTTTTGGAAATACGCATCTTTGCTTTGTTGCTGAGAGTTACATGAGAAGATTAATACCACTCTTATTTTTGTGCAGTAAATATGAAGCTACAGCTAGCAGCTGGTTGCCTTCGTTATAGAGCCAGGCTAGCTGCTTCCCCCAGTTTCCAGTCTTCATGCTAAGCTACCCTACTGCTGGCTCCAGCTAAATACACTATTTACTGTGCAGACATTATCAATCTTCTCATCTGAAAACTCTGCATGAGAGGGAAACAGCACATTTACCAAAATGTTGAAAAATGACGTACTTTCTCTGAGGAATAGTTCTTCAATTTATTCATTCTGTATTAATGGAAAGGTCAGGCAATTTACAAAATGAGTCACTGTTATTTCATATCCAAGATTATGCAACAGTTGGGCAGGTAAAACAACTTAATTTGATAAACAATGAATTAACCAATGAGATGTAACATTAGAGAGAATATACTGTGTAAAACAGCTCTCTACAGTGTGCCTTCACCACGCTGCTAAACTGCACAAGCTAAAGCCAAGCTAATCAAGCAGGGGCATGCATAGTGTCTGTGGCCACGATAAGATTCGTTCTGAATATCTCCTCACCTTTAGCTCCTCCTCCAGCTCTGCCATTCGCCGCTCCAACATCCTCCGGTCCTGATGCCAGGGAAAACGTGAGGGAGGGTGGGGGGCAGAGAGGAAGTGATGTAGAAAAGGAGGAGGACCACAAAAGTTAAGTGAAAACAGGTGAGAAAATGGTTTGGGTGGGGAGGAGAGAGGAGAGAGCGTCAACGGACGGCAGGGGTGGCAGTAGTGAGGCAGATGAAGCTACAAAAACTACATGTAAGCTCATCGACAGAGAAGCATTACCTTTCTCTCCAGCTCCAGCAGGGCTGAGCAGTCACTGAAGCGCTCCTGTCTCTGTGGGATGCAACAAACCAACAATATCATCATCAACACCACAACAGTAGCTTTACATGATCACTAGAAGGCCTGTGTGCAAAAATACATTATGAATATCAAAGTTACAACCTGTGATGTGGATGTCTGTTTTGGTAAATTATATTTCTAATCAAAGCGGGACTATGCATCTTTTGCTCATCTACCACTGTGTCCACAAGTACAGGATGATGGTAAGTGGTAAAGCATAACAGTAACAGTAGCACAAGTAGTTATAGAGTTAGCAAAATATCTCTTACAGTGCATTATCTGTTGGTTAACATTAGCTAACATTAACCACTGGTCATACCAGACCAAGTGGGACTGTAGAGGCAAAATCCCTGAGGATACGGAGCTGAGTCTGGTGTGTTTTATAATTTTGTTAATATAGCTTTTTTTTTTTTTTTCCCCCTTCTTGTAAATGAAAAGGGTAATTTCTTCTCGCCCAAAGTTACATAGTCTCACTTTAAACTCTATTGAGTCAGCAGCTCTAAAGACATCATCAGGTGATCTGGCAGAGAGGAATGAAAGGACAAGCAGGAAACAAAAGACATGGCTGTGCCCAGAATCAGTCACTATTCGCAATATACACATTATATAAGGAATTCTACTAAAAAAAAAAAAATACAAATTTGACACAATTCAGGTCATTCCTTCATTTGGCAACTGTCTAAAATTGGCCTTTTTCTCCTTGTCTGTACATGGCATCATGGTTGTTAGCTCTCAATTATGGATCATTGATTGTACACTATTTTTTCATGGTGCATTATGGGGTCATTTGGAGTATAAATAGGAAATAATCATTCATAAATATATTTTAAAAATGCTGAACACTATATAGTGAATAATGATTGAATTCTATAAATGATGTTCAGCGTTACTGCTTGTTTTACTTTGTCACAAAACCCCTGGAAAGTTTAAATGGCCTGCTCAAATGTGGCGTAACAGGAGCTGAAGTAGAGACAAGTCATTAAGTAAGTGAACTGGCTCAGTAATGTCCGTTACTTGCTAAGGTTTGTAAACATTCAATAAAATTAGCCACCATAAGCTACTGGTCATTCCACAACATGTAAGGCAAAACCCCTGATTGTAATAATGAGAGCACCATTGCATTGTACTGTAAATGAACTCAACTTTTCATTTGTAAGAGAATGGTTGAATTACCTCTTTTAAAAAGTTCCTTATTTTCCCTTTGCTATATTTTCATCTTCGAAAGCAGTATTTGTGCCAAACATAAAAGAGTTTGGGTAGATAGCCTGACAAGTGATGGCGTCCTGAACTGAACATAGAAACTGGGAATCCAAGAAAAACAGATGGCACTCAATGATAGTGGCCTATCGATTAGCAGGTTTACCACTCCATTTGTCTTGCATGGCGAAGATTACAATAACAGTTTACATTTAACTTAGTGTTTGTCTGTGTCGTCACCTGTGTGGCCTTTTCCAGGTCCAACCTAGTCTGACTGACAATCCTCTGAGTGTCCTGCAGCTGAGACTGGAGCAGGCTGTTTTCTCTTGAGACCTCCTCGAACAACTGAAACACACACACACACACACACACACACACACACACACACACACACACACACACACACACACACACACACACACACACACACACGAGGAGGAGCAGTAAATAACTGAGACATATAAGAGAAAACAATTTGTGTGACCTCAATATCAGCCATGTCTGCCAACCTTCTTGAAATCCTTGGTCTCAGATTCTCCTCCCTGGGTAAAGTCGTTACAGGATACATCCGACCTGAGTGGATGAGGAGAGCAGAGGTCAGAGATACTGCTATCTGCTAGGCTGTGCTGACAGAATGAAGAAAGAGGGAAAAAAAATCAAATAGGTCAAAGTCGGATTCATACCTGGAACTCAAGTATTGGTCTGTCTGTAAAGACGAGACAAACAAAATATGTCTTAGGTTACAGTCCACTGTGACCATGAATAAAACCCACACACACCCACACACACACACACCCACCCGTGGATCCAGCCCACTGCCTGAGAACTCTTCCTCTCCACTTGGTTCATTGTCATCACTCTGCAAGTGACACAGACAGACAGCGCAACATGATCTTATAAAACTCTAAAGTCAAAGTAACAACATCACTGGTTTTGTTTTTTACTGCTGCTGACTTGGTCTTTTCCCTTTTAAGCATGGTTTTCTATCTATCCTGCATCAATTTTCCAGATAAAAAGATGTCTGCGGTGTTTACCTCCCCGGTCCTCTGTGCCTTCCGTCTGGCCCGAGCTTGTCTCCTCTCCCTGCGCTCCCTGGCCCATCGCTCAGCCTCACTCTCCCCAGAGCTGGCCTCAACATCTGGAACAAAGCCAGATAGCAGTCGTTGAACACCAAATAAAATATTTAAACAAACACCACACTGTCAAGTTCTACATTTTGTTAGGGAAAGGGGAGTGGTGATATGTACCTTTCCTGTCAGAAGCCTGAGGCCGAGGAGTGCCAGCGGGCTGTGTGAGGCCCAGCAGGTCTGACTTCTGGAGGCTGGCAATACGAGACCTCCAGCTCACTTCCTGTAAACACAGTATCCCCCACTATATGATGTCACATAACATTATATAAGTGCAGTCAAAACAGGGCCGTAACTGAAATATGGCTCTCACCCCTTCCTCTCCCTTCTTTGGCTTTGCTTCTCTCTCTTTCTCCTTCTCTTCCTCCTCCTTCTTTTCTCTCCCTTTGTTGTCCGTCTTCATGGTTTTCATGGTCTTCTCTGCCTCCTGCAGATCTGTTAGTGTCACCCCCTTCACATGAAAAAAAGAAATAACGCCGTCTTATATACCTGACTGACAAACAGTACTAGAAGGCTCCAGAGCTGGAGGCTTCGTCCTCATCTTCCTCTCATGAGCAGGTGGCGTTTGTACCTGAGTGGAGCGGCGGGACTGCCGTGCGTGTCGGGAGCGAGCCTTCCTCTGTGCCTCTGCTTCTTCATCCCGCACAGGCGTCAAATAGGATCTACACAGGTCAAATCAAAATTTAAGCCACAAAGCAGCACCATCGGGCTCACCGTTTTAAAAACGTCCACCCTGCGACAACACACGTGGCAACAGCCGAGACTCACTTGCGCCTTTGCTTGGTCTCCTGTTCACCTGTGGTTGTGCTCTGAGAGTTGACGGTGGTGACAGCAGACTGATCCTTCTTTTCTGTCTGTTCCTGAGGAAGTCTTTGGAGAAAGATAAGAGCTGGCTATCAGATCTTTCAAATAAGTCAGGAAAATGTTCCAGAAAAAACAGACCTACAGTACAGTATACAAAAATTAAATACCTCTGTGCCAAGACACTATTAAGGCGGCTGAGTCCAGCAGAGCTTGTTCCTGTGCTAGCTGAGGTCACGGTGGGGTCATCCAGTCTCTTTCCATAAGATGAGCTAGAAACGAGACCAAACCCATTGGAAACACAAACGCATCTTTCAAAGCCACAACACGCGCACACACACACACAGTTAGTATTCACTGCTGGGGGAATATAATAAGCTGTGACACTGCAAAAAACAAACAAACAATCACACACGAACAGGAGAGCAAACAAATGCAAGACGAGCAGTGAGCAGCATGACTGACCTGTGAAGCAAATAGGGGGTGGAACTAGTGAGATCATTCCCTGTTTGACTATGAAGGCGCCGGGTGTAAGAGGAGCTACGACTTAGCCAACTGAGAGAGGGAGACAGGGTGACAAGGGCACATATGCAGTGACTCAGAAAAACAGATTCTGGTTTCACATGTGCAGAGGCATATGTGAGCACAGGCCCACCTGTTGGAGTTGTCAGGGCTGCTGTCTGGAATACTGAAGAGCCTCCGTGTTGGAATGGGCGGTACCCGAGCAAGCTTCGGCTCCTGACAACAAGGCGGGAAATCAGTTCATCAGTTGTTAATGTGATTCAGCAAATGGGAGCTGTAAAAGAAGCCTTTAATTGGCTTGTCATGCTAGATTTATAAAATAATAGCTGTGGTTTCATGGGTGTATAAATCAATCTAGATCTAGATCATGCAAGCGCCTGTGGTGTGAACCTTGGGGTCAGCCTCGGAGCTGAGGCGGGGGCTGGAGGCAGAGCGGGTCATGCCCAGGCCTGACTCTGGAGGTCTGCTGGGGTCCTGGCTGGAGTCAGACAGTCCAGCTGAGCCCAAAGCCACCGAGCTGCCTGCCTTCCTCAGGGATGTTCTCCAGGAACCCGGGGCCTCAGTGGCTGTGGGTTTGCTTGGTTCCTGCTACAGAGCCAGTAAAAGTCACCATCTCCGTTGGTCAGTATTGTTGTGCAACTAAAACAGATATTTTGTGTTCTTTATATAATATCTCTATATATGACCTTTTTCACTTGGCTTGCAGCAGTACTCGTTGACATGGAGGTAGGAAGCAGGCTGGTGTTGCGTTTGTTGTTCAAGTTGTTTATGATCTCTCGGTTTTTTGCTTTCTCTGCAACCGTGCAAAGGCCAGCAATTAAATAATCACTAGTAAAATCAGTAAGTCATAAAACTCTGATCTGATAAAACATGTTAGTTCTGAAATACACTTCTCTCTCAAATATTGATTAGCAGCAATGGACTACCTTCAATATAGAAGAAAAAAAAAAAAAGCAGCCTCTCTCTCACCTGACTCTGTGTCACTCTCAGATTCACTCTCCTCCTCCGAGCTGGAGCTGCTGGAGGCTTTCACCTGGCTATGAGACTGGCTCTGTCCCGTCTGGCCTTCCTCCTCCTCGTCCTCAGCCGGACTGCTCTGCAGGGCAGGAGGTGGATGCTTCTCTCGCTCGTGGAGGCAGATCTTCTCCTTACTGCTCATACGAGAGATAGAAGTCCTGCAGGGGCGGGGCCAAGGTGGGGTGGAACAACAGGTGGCATGCAGGGAGCTGATCAGTGAAGGCAATCATTCCATGTGCAGCCAATTAGAGCTAGCATGCGCCAATCAACACATCAGTGGGTGGAACAGTGGGTCACTCTCTGTGATGCCATGTGTAGAACTGCTGTCTCATCCCTAAATCACCACTTGGCTACATGTAACTTCAACCAACAGGTTTTGTCTAAATCACTTGTTTTACAGTTTTTTTTAATCTTTTCTTCTCATGTGATGATGCAAACTTTACGCAACCACACAATTGGCAAACGATTACTGTGTCCCAATTCCACACTACATACTAATTGTATACAGTATGTTATTTACCATATTTTACTTTTCATAGTATGTTTTTTCCAGTTTGTATAAAAGAAGTCAATGTTGCATTATGGGAGTATCGTGTACTTTAAGTTTGTCTAGACTGAATGTTTTTAATTTACCTTATTTTGACACTTCTCTCGTGTGAACACACTACATATTCAAACCCTGCTTAGAATTAGTTTGTATAAAGTTATGACACACATTAACTCTCAATGTGGTAACTGGGTGTATTAGACCTTTGGATTTTTAGTGGGTTTTGGCCTTTTTTTTTTTTTTTTAATTTTAATTGGATTTGTCAGGTATTTAATATACTGGATTAGCAAACAAAAACAGACATTATTGTCTTGTTATTTTAACCATAAACAGTTCCACGGTGGATTTTGCAGAAAACACAAAATATATCAAAGATATATAAATATAGCCTGATATAAAATTTTATTTTACTTTTATTACTTTGTTTTTTCATCTGTTGTTCTCTTTTGTGTTGAAAGAGGTGTTTTTGTAAAATGATTATTTTTCTCTTTTTTTTATGCATTGCATTGTAGGACAAAAACATGCATTGACACCATACTGAATTTTAGCATGTAGTTTGTTTGTTTTTTTAAAGTATACTATATGTTTTATGTTGTATGTACAGTTAATATTTAGTATGAAACTGGGACACAGAGTGTTAATGACCGCTAAATCTATCCAGGTCAATGTCAGTGGATAGAAGTAACGTGGTTACAGGAATGCTGGGACTGTTAACATCATACCTGCATGCAGACAACTGGTACTGGGATTACTGGGATTCAGCTGAGGAACAGCGTAGCATGTGCACACACACACACACACACTCACACACACACACACAAAAAACCCCAACACAATGGCACTGACCTGCGTGCACGAACTGGTACCATGGAGATTTGCGGGCTGGTCTCAATAACAGGAGTCTGTTTCTCTTTCTCGCTGCGTAACTAAGAGGAATATAAACACACATAAACACAGAGAACATTTGCCGCTGTAACACTTTCAATCACATAAGGTCTATCTAACTGAGTGAGATCGTTGTGGAGATTGTGTGAAGGCAGACTCACAGCGTTCTGTTTCTTCTGTAGCTCCTCCAGAGTGTCCACGAGGTTCTCATCTGCAACATCTAGAGGTGTTTGGCCCTACAAGGACATTCACAGTGTATGATTAGTCATGGCAAGAGCAAAGGATTCAATCACAGACCTAATGCCAAGGAAAGGTTGTTTGTCTCCCGCTCACCACGTTGTTGATGGCACCCATATCACACATGTTATCAGCAAGAAGGGTGCACACCTCTTCTTGCCCCCAGTGAGCCGCCGCATGCAGAGGTGTCCAGCTGTCAGTGTCCCTGCTGTCCACGTCCACCCCGCACTGTAACAGCACCCTGAACAAGGTGAGGAAGAGGCGAGGAAAGAAAGAGAGAAACATATAAGGAGGGAGAGAATGAGGAATAAGGCAATGAATAAAAGCTGTTTGACTTGGTGCAGCACCAAAATTAGACGAAAGCTAAAACAAGCTGTCACGTGTGTGGACTGATGCTCACTTCAGGACTTCAATGTAGCCTTTGGCAGCAGCGACATGAAGAGCGGTAGCCTTGGTGTTAGGGTGAGGTGTGAGAGTGCCACCCCCTGCCAGCACCGCCATGGCGTCCTGAAGCATGATCCTCTCTTCCTCCTTTCGGGCATTGTCCACGTCTATTCCTGTGACGCACATATAAATCACACAGTGGCAAATGAAAATGCAGACACACTTTAGAACTTCCAAAACTGAAAGTCACTGGCCAGTTAAATTTATAATGTATGCTCAACTGCAAAACTGTTCACACAGTGTGTATGGACAGGAAACAGCAAAAGTATTCAGCATATATATTTATTTTATATGTCATCTGTGGTTTCAGTTGCATTTGGATCTCAGCAAACTGTGCATTTGATGTTTGGTACACTTCAGTGCTATGAAGGTCACAGAACATTTGGTACAAATTGTGACTCTCTCTTCATTTCTTTACCTATTTTGGTCTCTTCAGGGTGAGACGTGTTTTAAAGGCGAGTGCTTGTTTAAAAACAGGACAAAAATGCAAAGAAAGTTCTGGGTCTATACATTTATGGAAATATTCATCTCCGGTTTTTTGCTCCATGTAGCCTGAGCTCTGCATGATTCCCTGATTAATTCTGCTCATAAAAAATAACTGATGCCAAAGGCTGTTGAGAACCACTCCTTTAAACCACATAGACTGATACAGTAAAGTACCTTAAAGCACCTGATCATCTACACTGTGCCCGCATCAGCGGCGTGTTTTAAGATGGCATTTGCAAGTTATGATCTGATACTTCATGTGAATTTTGTTTAATAATACAGCTAGTTAAATAATTAAAATGGAGAATAAAAAGAAATATAAAGCTTTTCCTTTCTCATATCTCCCATCAGTTCGAGAAAAAATTAAGACTTTGTCAATCAGCTCCCTAGTTGTTCCATAGAAACTAATGATTATTTTCATTTTTAAATTTTTTGAATTGTCTGATGGAACATTACTCATTTGTCTATAAATGTAAAACAATTCACTAGAGACAAAGGTGACATGATCAATTACTTTGTACTGTCCAAAGCCCAAAGATATTCCATTTACAATGATATAAAACAGGAAGTGCATTGCATTTGAGAAGCAGCTACCAGCAAATGTTTGGCAAATGCTGTTGTCTGAAAAATGACTAACAATTAAGCACAGTTTCAGTACTTCTAATTCTACTTAATTACTGCGGGTGATATCTAAAAATTATTTTAACCATGATAATGCAACCTTGACTGCTGTGAAATTCTCACCTCAACGTTTATTCGGATGATGACATAACATGTCATATTTTGTAGTTATCGTGTACTTGAGATTATTATAAAGATCACATGCACAGCCATGTCGCAACAGAACTGACAAGACGCAACATGGGACTTGAAGTTTAAGTGGAGGTGTTAACGTGGGTCCACAGCAACTCCTCACCTTGTTTTTTAATTTCAGCTTTGAGAAGTCTCTCCATGGCGTCTTCTGTGGCCACGTCAAGAGGAAGCTCTCCTTCACTGTTCACCGTTCCGACATGGGCACCATGCTCTATCAGGTATCTTCAAAAACAAAAACAGAGGACGTTATAATATATAAAGAGAGAGAGAGAGAGAGACAGAGAGATAGGTATATAGATAGATATAGATATATAAATAAATAAGCCTCTACAATGATTACCTCTAAACCGACTCAAAGTCAATGTAGGCCTAATACTTTTGGGTATTTAATCATAATGGCAGCGATGTGTCAGCATGGTAA
This sequence comes from Xiphias gladius, assembly GCF_016859285.1. Lineage (NCBI taxonomy): Eukaryota > Metazoa > Chordata > Actinopteri > Istiophoriformes > Xiphiidae > Xiphias > Xiphias gladius. The sequence goes on along the minus strand of NC_053407.1, from coordinate 19,157,184 downwards.
TGGTCAACACTCACTTAGCTATCTGGATGAAGCCACAGGACGCTGCAGCGTGCAGAGGAGTCCAGCCCTCGTTGTCCCCTCTGTTGACATCACTCCCGCTCTCCACCAGAAACTGCACCATCTCAGCATTTTCATCAATGCAGGCCTGCCAGAGGACACACAGCCACATGATGGATTGCTGTACAAGTGTTTACTGTTTGCTGTTTGTTATAAGAATCCCCACTACACACATTAAAAACAGGAACCACACTGCACACGTCAGTCAGACTCCAGTTTTACTACAGGAGAGGTCTTTGAGCCCTTGGGTTTGTTGTGAAAGGCAAAACTCAAGACACTTACTAAATCTATTAAATTCAACTGAAGCACTGGATCTAAAACAATGACTACTGTGTCTACTGCTTATAATGACTTTCTGTTAAGTGGGCTGCTAAAAACCCTCAAGTACTTCCCAAAACAGCCTTTTTTTGGGGTTAGTGAACAGCGAATCTATTTAGCTGCTTTTCCTGAGGCTGGTTTAGCAAAGATCCCAACGTGATCCAGCACAGGTCCCAAGATGAATCCCATGAGGACCATATGGTATTACAAAGTCATTACATTTCATCCTGAGGGACATGGATGTCTCTACCAATGTTATGACAGTTGACCCAATAGCTGTTGAGACATTCATTCAAAACCACAAATGTCAACCTCATGGTGGTGCTACAGGAAAAGTCAGCAGTTCACCAGTCATTAGGATTCATCCTTTGTAAAAAAAAAAAAAATCATGGCAATCCATCCAACAGTTGCTGAGATATTTACTTCTGCTCCAAAGTGGTGGACCAACTGACCGACAGACCGACATTGCTGGACCCTAAAGCCATATCACTAGCATGACTGAAAATAGCATGGCTAAATAAGACTTGCAGTGCACACCAGCAGGTAGCTCAAAAACAGACAGCAATCAGCCTAAATGAGAATTCACAACATAAATATTAGTGATTCTCACTGATATAGACAGCAAGAGTTTAATCTGTACAGGTGTAAGCAAAGAACAGGCCCATAGCTTATTATTTATTTTATTAGTAAAAAATTTTTAAAAAAGCCAACCTTTACGTATTCTTATTCTTATCCTGCTTTGCTTCACGCATTTCCTCATACACATGATACTACCTAAACAAGGAACATGTTTTCTACGTCAGATTTCATCACTATCAGCTGATGAGATGACACCTGCTCAGAACCAGACTACACTCACAAACACAACAGTCTTTCCAGTCATTCATTATTATCTCAGTTAATCTGCAGGATGTCACAGCTGCAAGTGCCTATACCCGCACAGAACCCTGTCCGTCTTAAGCCAGCTAAGAGGCTTTGCTTTTGGACTAGATCAACTAATCGCAAAGCTGCTACAAGTCTCCTCCCTCCTTCATAATATGAGATAATTAGTCAGGGAGTATGGTGGAAAAAACAAAAACACGGTCATTTTAAGACCCTGAGATGAGGCTCGTAGTATGCTCTGGAGCCAGAGCTTGGCAAGTCAAAAGCAGGTTTCACTCTTAGCAGTGGGGGAGCCCTCTGAAACAAGTGGGTGCTCCAAGTTGAATGAATGAACAGAGGGTACTTCTTGCACCCTGTGCATTAGGAGGGTGCACATACAGCCTCCCAGCAGACTCCTTCACTGGGTCATCAAGTGACTCATTGTGGAAATGGCCTTTGACAACAGCAGCTTGTGCTGTTTGAGGAATGTTTTCCATTTCTTCATCTGAAATCCCTAAAGTCCCCTCCATGGGGAATTGGCAAAGGGAAAGAGAAAGAGAGGGAAAGAGAGACAGAGAGAAGAAGAGGAGGAGGAGGAGGGGAGGAGAGGGGGGGCAAGGAGAGAGAAAGAGTAGTGGAGAAGACAGAAAGGCTTTGGATGCAGGGGATGGAAAGTTTGGAGAGTGTGGGCCTATATTTAATTCTGGTTGCCAGGCAACCGACGAGCAACAGGGGAGAAAGGAGAAGGACCACACTGGGTGACGGTGCAACATGTGGATCAACCAAAAGACGACCCATTTACCGAGCATCCCGGCAGGAGCATGCCCACTCACTCATCTGAACTGGTCATGGGAAAGCAACTTCATCAAATACGTGCAATTGGCTTAAATTAGGAGGAAAACACCAATCATCTCTGGGCATGACATCACCACGAAGCACACAGGCCTGCTGAACTGCCATTCAGCTCCAGTGGGCCGGAAAATTAAAAGCACAACATCTTTTATGTTGACAACTATGCTCAGATATCAAAGTTAAAGCCGTCCAATTGTGAGTTCACTGAATGTGAAGAGGCAGCAATGTGTTTATGACACGCAGTATCACAAAAGCAGAGGAAATACTGCATCAGCGAGGGCTTGTGTGACAGTGATGTTGTCCAGACGGCTCTGCTGTGTTATGACTGAAGTGAAGGGGAGGGAGGGAGCTGCGCTGAGGCTGGAACATGCTCTGGAGCAGGCAGTGCAGCCTATTTGGGACACAAACTGCAATTACAGAAACTGAGGGGTTTTTTTCAACCCTATCCACAGGACCACGCTGCCCTGTTGATAGTGGTAGTTTTTAAATCAACAGGCTCCCTTTCTGCTTTCAACCTTGAGCAAAAATACTAAAAACCTGTTGATCAGATGCTAGAAACCCCCCCTGAATTCAATGACCCAGTATTTTACTGAGACTCCACCAGGGACAGCCTGTCACAAGCCTGCAAGTCTGTGCCTATTAATGTCTAAAACTGATCCCGCAGGCGCTGAGACGACTGGTTTTTACTGTCTGCTGCTAACTGCCGCCCCCCTGTCCGCTTGAATGCTACAAAAAGATGCCTGTGACTTGCTAGATACAACAGTGCGGATGACCCAGCCTACCAGCAGGCTAACAGTCTAACTGTGCCCGTCCACACAGGCCATAAATGCTGCTGCTCGGTAGATGATAAAGTTCAATTTAAGCTACAGAAGGTGCTACGTTAAAAGCAATGGGAATGTTCCGATGAACGTCAACGGTGCACTTTAACCACTAACTCCCCGGTACGTTAACGCTTCCTCAGTGTGAGGGTCATTAACGGATAAACCGTTGCCGCTAGTTGAGCGACAGTTAGCATCAACTCGGCGGTTAACTCATAAATAAATAAACTCATGAAGTAAACAAATAAACACAGCTGTTAACAGTTGAACTGCCGTTAAACTTCCTACCTGATGAAGCGCTGTCAGCCCGTCTATGTTGGCGTGGTTGATGTCAGCTCCCTGCCGGAGCAGCGCTGCCACCTCTTCCCGGTCTCCGGCGGAGCAGGCGGCCATAAACACGGCTCCTTGGGCGAACCGGACTTTCGTCCGCCGCATGCCGGAACCGCTCGAAGTTTCCCGGGCCTCCGATCCCGTCCGATCCGTCTCCGAGCCCAGCCATCGCTGTAGCTGATCGTGCCGACGCTGTTTGGCAGCTTCGGACCGGGAATGGTCAGTGGCCGCCATCTTCCCTGGTCTGTCCCGGACAGATTCAGCTCATGGTACGAGGAGAAGCGGACTGGATGGTTTGGATTGAGCCTCCCCCGGGCTGCGCCCCCTGGTGGGGACACAGTGGAGACGGAGCCGTGAACTTCACGGCGAACTTCTGACTGAGTGGCAGTCCTACGCTGCCTTCAGGTACTCCTCGAAAATTTGGCTTGGCACTATGCCTCCCTCTTTTCAAAAATAGGTATTACAAATGTCAATCATAAACTAGACTAAAAACAAAAACTTACAAGACAATGCCGAATAACATTTCTAGTTGGATATAAAAAAAATAAAAACATTTAAAAAAAAAAAAAAACCCAAACAATAATAAACAAACAAATAAAGAAATACCCTACAGAAATTAGACAATCAAGCCTCATAACCAATTAATGATTTAACAAAAAAGGTTGTTTTTTTTTTTATACTTTATTGTACAATTAATTTGAATATATTTTATTTTAGGTGACATGAGCACATGAACCCATTCATATTTTAAAATTGTTTTAAAGTTACATTTTTTAACTTTTGTCCCCCCCCCTATTTTGTGCTTATATGATATGTTCGTGTGCTTTGCGTTTTTAACTTGTGTTTTGTTCACAATCAATTTTGGGAACAAATAAAGCGATTAACCGGCACCAGTAAATGTTTCATTTATGATTTAGTGCAAATTTTCCATGAAACCCAATTCATTAAAAACTTAGTGGCCATGGGTGAGAATCAGAATCAAGCAGTTTACTATGAGTGTCACAAAATTGGTGACAAATAAAAGAGCGAAGTTATAGACATCATGAATAAATATATAATAAATAATAATGAATGGCCAACATAAAATTAGAATACATAAAATAAAAACATCTGCATGCTCTCCACACTAAAAGTTAAGAGGCAGACTAAAACTAGAGTGGCACTCGGTAGAGCCCATACTTCCGTCAAGGCCAATGTCAAACAACACACACCAGACTTCAGAGGAAAAAATTCAAATTCATTGTAAATTATCCAGATCTGCCCCAAAATGTAATGGTTCTGGCCCAGGCCCCACCCCTCCACCAAGATCGGTGAAAATCGGTTCACTTGTGTTTGCGTAACCCTGCTGACAAATAAACTAACACACACAAACAGTCACTGCTGACAACAGAACCTCTTCGGCGGAGGCAATAAAATTTTTATTCTCGCGAACAGTAACGGCAGTCCAGAAGTTCCCATTTCTCCCAACAACACTTGAAGGCATTGTCACGTATCGCGTCGAACTTTAAAATCTCTGTGATTCAAAAATCATCTCCAATGATTATTTTTTTTCTTTGAAGCTAACTTTGTTTGATCCCACGATTCCCCGTTTTTACCAAGGACACCCAGTTAAACAGCTCCGGGAACAGGCCACCACCGATAAGACCGTGCGTCATAAACTGTGTTATGGTGTGACTGCACTTCTGAGGGGAATCCCAAGATGCGCCTCTAATGTGGACAGGACGGTACGACGACTGTTGACTGCCTCGTTTCTAATAAATCTCTTTTTGCTCATATGACACCATCTAATTTATTTGAATTCATTAGGTTCATAGATTTGTGTGTTAGACCAACAGTCCTAATACCCTCGAGAAGAACATATATGACATTTTAATGGGGTCAAAAAGTAGATGAAAAACAGTTAGGCTTATATGAGACTCTTAAAACAGAAAAAATAGTCACAGCTTTTGTTTATAGATTTTGTAGCTTAAGTCTTACCATCTAAATAAATGTTTTTTTCTCCGAGGCACGAATTTTAATTTGTAGATATACATATATTATGAAAGGCTGTAAATTGCTATTAAAAGCTGTGATTTCTGTGTTGGAATCTAAATACATAGGACATTAGATTATTACAGATATGAACCCACATACATCTTCCCAAAATCTATTATTATGATTATTACAGAAGTTGTGGGTTTTATCCTCAGTTTGGAACCGTTTTGATGGAGGATTTTAAAAATAAAATTCAATTTTGAGGCATGTAATAAAAAAAATAAACCAAAAACTAATTTCATCATTTTTTTTTTCAACCTTACTTGACAATTTCCAGGTTCCACACTTTCTGTGTTACCTCTTTAGTCGCTGTCAAACTGTATCCTGGAGTGTTATAAAAGAAGGGCATTATTTCTGTGTTTTATACTCACAAGTCATGAATCAACAGTGGCTATTTTTCCTTTTGCTGGGATCATCTGGATGCCTCCCAAAAACAGCTTCAGGTCCCTGATTCACTGTCTGATTACTGTTATGCGTGTGTACTGTTCCCTGTCCTGTGAGTCACAGTTTTTCTGGGTAATGTGTGGATGATTGTTGTTTTACTGATCTCTGAGAATTCACAGCAATGAGAAAACACTCAAACTGCAGTTTATGTTAAAAAATAACATTTTATTTAATGATCATGTGAATATTATTCCCTGCAACATTTTGACTACATGTTGAATTCACTTGGCAATTGTTTCATGCAGTTAAAGGCACAAGTTGGGGCTTGATCACACAGTTAGAATTTCTTGTAGTACAGAGTACAAGAGAAGTATTTAAACAGATGTTATCACCTAAGAACTTAATCTGACGTCATACAGTGACATCAAATGAGAAAGTGCAATTCAGATTAAACTGATTCTTTGCTTAATCAAAAAAAAAAAAATCACATTTGATTTACTATATATGCATTAAGAATTTGTAATAACATCAAAACCATCGCTAAGAAAATTTTAAAGCAGAAATCCAATAAAATATAGATTTAATTTAAAACCTAAGAGTTGTAACTTACATGCAAGTAAATCAAGATGATAGAAACAAGTTTCTATGATTTGGAAAACAGCAAAGTAGTTTTGTATTTCTCATATAAATAATTGTAAAGACATAAGACATTGATATTCAAACAAACCTGAAAACACAAAGACAGCTTGTTTGTTTTTCCACAATGCATTGACTTTTGCATATAATAAATGGAGTAATTACCTCTAGTAAACAGATTCTCCTCCTCCAGTCCTTCACTGCCTGTGTAGCAGAAGTGACTTAAGAGTTTCATCACTGTATACAGCAGAAACGCTCTGTTTAACTACTGGTCTGACTGCATTCCACTAAAAACATGAACACTCTCCTATTTTAACCATGCTAATTCAAGTGCACATTTTTGTTTGTAACATCCTGTAATTCAAGTTTGTACATGACTGTTTGGGTCCATGTGCTAAGTTTAAATGCAATTCTCTAGACCTACAGACATACTGTGTCTAAGGGCTTGGCTGATTATACTGTAGCTAAAGACTTATTTCATTGTCATGCATTAGTCAAAGCATACTGAATACACAGTAAGTTTAAATATGGTAAATTACTACCATTTCTGTCTACTATACAAAAGGGCTGATTAGATTACAAATACCTTCCTGGTAGTATCTAAATGTCAGTGTGTAAACAGATATTCAGATCTGATTTAAACTCTTTTAAAATGTTCCTGGATATAGAATAAGAACCCCACAGCTGCAGCACCTGCAGCAGAAACCTGTCAGAGGCTCTTAGGAGCTGCTGATGGCGTCTCCAGAGTCGACAGCAGGTGAAATATTAAGACAACCTGCGTGCATCGTGAGGCCCTCTGTGGAGAGGATTGATGACAAGCTCTCATTTGGTGACATCGGTCCCGTTTCCAAGGAACTTTGCAGGTCCATGTTGATACAAAGCACTCCAGACAGCAGCTGTCTCTTGTATTGGTCGAGACGCATGAACACATTCTGGACTGAAGAACTTCTTCCATTCACCCAGGTGGGAAACAGGCTGGTGGAGCTGAACTGGGATGGGAGGGACTGGAAGTGGTGCAGCTCCAGCTGACAGGAAAACCTAGTGTAAATTTACCAGCGTGCCGAGGTGTGAGTGAGGAAACAGCTGTAACTGTTGTAGCTGTAATTTAGGTTTTATTATAAGAATTTATCGAATAAATTTGAAAACAATGCGAAAGGGGTTGCTTGTAGTGATGAACCTACAGAGAATTATCCCCCGAATCCACAGCTATTCTTGGCTTTATGGAGCTTTATACCGAGTTTTATCTCATTGTTTAGGTTTCAGGCCCCAACAGTTTGCTAATGAATTAGATTTTTCGACTTAAAAGATGATGATGGTGTATGTAAGTTGTGTTCACAATTTGTTTCTGCTGCCCCCACGTGGCCAAAATAATCATTTAAGACAGGTGTAACTTGAAACCCAGCCATGTTCACATACTGTAGATATCAGCTAGATTGCGTCATGGAGCATATAGACCTGACAGCTAATCTATTCTGGCATGACTGGATGTTAAATGTTGCCTTCAAAATTCAAGTATAAAAGAAAACATTAATTGGTAACTGAAACTGTAAGCTGTATGTACAGTATGGGTAATTGTAGAGTCACGTACCTGGCAGATACATGCTGGGAAATGCTTTTGGAGGCCTGGCAAAGAACATGCTGCAGGATTTTAAATATCTGCTCTCGAATCCATCCCACATCTTCCTGCACATCTGGCAGCCACTCCAGAAGTCTACACATGCGATATGCAGCTGTTAGTCAGTAGGCACAGAAGGCTAGGGCAGTGCTTAGTGCCATTTGAAAGTCTTTATGCCAAATACAACAGCTGATATAGGATGGTCAGTTCCAATAATCTATAAAAACATTCTAAAAAAAAAAAAAAAAATCATTCAAAATAGTGCAATGACACATATAAGACCCAAGTAGACACAGTATTATTTTGAGTGCATGTCAGACATGTAAGGAGGGACTGGGACCAGGCTTAATTAAGTCCTACAGCACCTGAGAGTCACGGACATAGCAGACTCCAGAGGGAGAGTGTAGGGGAGCATCATGGCTGAGGCCATCCTGACAGGAAACAGGTTGCTTAGCGACTGCACCCGGCTCCTCCTCTCCATGCAGGCCTCAACTAGAGCTGCAGAGGGAGGCAAAGATTAAAAAATTAAAACCTCTCTACAACAGGAGCAATGATACAATTTCAGTGCCAACTAATTTAAATGCATTACCCATAGTTAACGGATACTTCTGAAAAGCACCTGAATTTGTTTTGAATTTCAAATATATTTATCCTACCACACACTCTGGTTTGGTATAAAAATCTAATCAGAAAAACTTAGTTGAGTTGGTCTGGGAAGATTAATCTTATTAATCCGGGTGGTACAATGTGAAGTTAAAATTAATGGATAATTAATTAAGTATCCACTACACTCTTTATCTTAATGGACTTAACTCTTCAACTGCATAAATGATGACGATGAAAAATCTTCAAAAAATGTTTCACTATTCATTTAAAAGGCTTCCGTTCAGATGAGGCTTCATAAGTTCAACTTGACATTGCTTTAGTTTGACTAACCATCCCGTTAAACATCATGTTTGCAGTTACTGTTGCATTATAATGCAGTGCAAACTTCTAATTAATCTACTTTGCCAACATGTTGTGTGTAAAAGCAGATATGATGTGCACTGTGATTATGTCTGTACGAGTTACTTTTTAGATGGAAATGAATGGAAACTCTCAGACACTTTCCATACTCTAAACCACTACTTCACACTATCGATGGTCAGCTGTCATGTAAATTAGATATCATTTATAGTACAAAGGCTATATATGAAGCCACATCAATTTCTTTTTTGCTTTTTTTAAAGAGGGTCTTTAGTGTTTTTACCTTTGTGAAGGATGGGTGGAAGGTATTCGATGATATGCTCCGTTACTGAGGAACTGGAATGAACCATCACTCCGCTTTCTTCCATATGTTGCTTTTCTTCCTCTTCATCGCTCTTATTGTCGTCCTCCTCCTCATCATTATAATCCTCATTTTCTTCTCCATTAGCTAGCAGCGGTCTGTCTCTGAGAGGTCCATTGAAATTAAGCAATCCTGGAAAGAAAAGCAAATATGAAAGTGCTTTTTAATCTGTGGTGAGGTTATTTCTTAGTTAGTCAATAACTTTATAATAATCAAAATATTTTAGTTTATTTTGCAATTCCATGCTGATTATGCGCTTAGTACTGAAATACTGAAATAAAGAAAAGAAACTAAACAAATCAACATGAAGAGCCATAGGGAGTAACAAAAGCCAAAAGCAATCTATTGATTTGGTGACATGTGGTCACAGGAAGCACAAGTTTTGATAGCATATCAGTGTGACACACTGTGGCCAGCGGACAAAAGATCAATTATGCTTGTTAGTACTGACCCGGTTTTATTAAAAGGAGCTTTGGAGAAGATTAGAACCCCCAAAAAAAACAGATTCTCACCATTCCTCTTTAAAAAGTGCAGAGCATCTTTGTATCCCTGTTTGCACATGGCCTTCATAACCTGCACTCAAAACAAAAATAAATTTATCTCTCATGAGTCAAAGAGATCAACTGAGTTCACTACAGTTTAACTGAGAAAATTAATTTATGTATAGACGTGTGTGTGTGTGTGTGTGTGTGTGTGTGTGTGTGTGTGTGTGTGTGTGTGTGTGTGTGTCTGGGTGTCTGGGTGTGCGCGGGCACACATGAATATGGATCAAGAAGGTTGTAATCAAGTGACCTACCATTGGGTCTGGAGGGAAAAGAGCTCTGGAGACCCTGTAGAGGTTGGTGAGAGTGAACTGGATGCTTGTATTTGTGAATCGCAGCTCATGTATGTTGGTCGAGGCGTCCCGGGGACATATGTCGCTCTCTCCAGAGAACGGGGACACAGTGATGGTGTTTTTCAGCTCATACTGAGGCAGATTGTCTGAGATTCCTCCATCGACATATCGCTGAATGATAAAAGATAAATCTTAGCCTTACAATAAACAGAAACAGATCGTTAACTTTAAAAAAATCTACACAATATTTACCATGAATCCTTTGAAGGAATAAGAGGATATTTGGCCAGCGAATAATCACCAGCATGTATGAGTATAGTGACATCATATCGTTGATATTGATTAAAGTTTGTTTTTATTGAACCTTCTGAACTTTTAAACCCAGAGCTGGGAGGCGCACAGTGTGTGTCAACAGATAAGATCGGAGTGACATCAGTTTTTTGAATTTGAGCCACTGAGGGTAGGACAGGACAGAACAACCTTAATGCCTGGGCCAACATGGTCACATCTGACTCTGCCACTCTGAAAGGTTGGTCACATGCCCAGCATACGCACAAGCACATGTAAACTCTTAAACCCGTCACAAAGGCTGCCAGGGGAGGATGGGAGCAGTGGTATTGCTCAATGATATTCCCACAGAACCTTTGTGCTAGAAACATGTCTAGCAAAAGAATACACGTGCTACATCCCCCTTTAGTTTGAGATCTCAGACAAACACTAACTCCTGAGGAATGCTATAATCATTGTTTCCATACACACACACACACACACACACACACACACACACACACACAGACACAAACACAAACACAAACACAAACACAAACACAAACACAAACACACAAACAAACACGTTCTTGAGGCAGGGAGGGTTCTGTTGGGGGCAGTTACAGACAAAAAAGTAAGTAACACCAACAAAACACAATGAGGGAAAATACAGTAGATGATTCAAGCAAAGCAGGAAGGTAGGCTGGCCATTAGACCTCTCCATCAGTAATACCCTCTGTATGTGTAGTTCTTAATTTTAAATCAATGCAAATCATTAAGGTCATTTATTTCCATGAGCTCTAAAATAGGATATTGACAACTGAAGGAAAAGTGAACAAATGCTGAAAGATAGTGAATTTACTCACCACTCCTTGCAGTGTAGGAGGAATCAGGCCACAATAAACTGGAATGTAGGCACTGCAGACACATGCCTATTTATCAAAAAAGAAAATATAAGACACATAATTTGACAAAATAATCTAATAAAAACACACATTGTTGGAACTGGGCTGACACCTTTAGACAAAACTGAACAAAAACAGACAAAACTGCTGGATAAAACAAAAAGAATTACACTTCAACATTATGGTTGAATGATACAGTATAATGACATTTTTGAACTCTGTGTATCAATATTCAGTATATTGCTGTTCTCATTGCATCATGATCATAGCTTAATTTTTGTATTTTTCTGGTCTTAAAGAATGCATTACAGTTAAAGGGCTAGGGCTGCAGCTAACAATTATTGTGATTTCTGATTAATCTTGAGATTGTTTTTTTTTTTTTTTCAAGTAAATGATTAATTGCATAGTCTTAAAAAAAATTCAGGAAATGGTGAAAAAAGGCCTGTCACAATTTACCATAACCCAAAGTGGTGTCTTCAAATATCCTGTTTTGTCTGAACAACAGTCGAAAATCCAAAGACTTTCAGTATGCAATGATATAAAACAGAGAAAAGCAGTAAATTCTCACATTTGAGAAGCTGAAACCAGAGAATGTGTGGCACTTTTGCTTGATAATTGACTTAACTGATTACTCGAGTAATTGTTTCCGCTCTAAAATCATCAATCATATCCTTATATCTTTTCTCAAAATGTTCTTGTATGTAAACGGCATCTGAAAGCACCACAGGCATCACCAAAACCTTTCATGATACCTGATTTCATTAATATCAACCAACTCTAATGCAAAGAATTGTGAAAAATACACTACACACTGCACACCTGCACCAGCTCGTCCTTGTTGTTGTAGTGAGTTACCAGGACATTTTCTCCATCTGTCACTCGGGTGAGAGAGATTCCTAACCGCCCGCTGGCCTGATGGTGGGAATCAACTGGCAGAAGACGCTGCAGCATTTGACGCACAATCTTCACCAGATTAAAGGAAGGATGCATGGGTCCGAGAAATCGCTTTCTTGCCTCTTTGGCAACATCGATGATATTTGCACCAGCCTCTCCTGTGAAGACATTGAATAAAGGTCCATGGGAACCGTTGAGAACTCTATGAGAGCTCATAAATGTGCATGAGCAGGGATGGAAAGTAACAAATACTCTTGTTACTGTAAGTGATTTAGATAAAGATAGGATAGAACTTTGTTCATCCAGAAGGAGGTGGATTAAGTTCATCATGCAACTGTACTTTAAGTACACAATAAAATCAGGAATTGTAGCTTCAATTATAAAGATGTTTTATAACTACTCAACTATCCATCCATAGGGCAATGGATGGATGGATGGATTGATATTGTACTTAACAATATATAGAAAAGCAAGAATTATAGAATAGCCTACAGTGATCTGTGATTCTGAGAAATCTCCAGAAGATATTATTAGGACTGAAACTCTTTTCCCTTGCAAGGCACTATTTACGAATGCTTTTTCATGAGAAAAAGATGGTGGACATTGATGAGAACCACTTAATTGGAGAGAGAGCGTAGCTGGCATGGCATATTCATTTTGAAACGTGGCATATTCATTTTGAAATGGTTAGAGTGCAACATGTGTCTTTTAAAAATGGTTTATGTAACTACCAGTGGCTGAAAGTAACTAAGTTCTGATAGTGACCATTTTATGCCACGTTATTCTTTCACTCTACTACAGTTCAGAGGGAAATATTGTTCTTTTACTCCTGACAGTTGCAGCTACCAGTTACTATGCAGGTGAAACCTTTAACATTTAAAATACAAAACTTTTGCTCGACTGTATATAATCAAGTTAAATTTAGCTTCACCTCATCAAGCTACAAAGTGCGTAAATGCATCAAAAGCAATAATGCAGTAGTAGGTGCGGTGTGTATCCTTATGCCTCTGTAAAAGCGGAAAAGCTGTACTTCCGATACTTTGAGTACATTTAACTGGTAATACAGAGTATTTTTACAGTGTAAACTAAATACTTCTCCCAACACTGGTAATTACACATAGAGACCTTCAAAAAAAAATCTACACTTCTTCTTAAGCAGTTTACACCACAGGCACTCCTCTGCATCCTCTCCACGGTCTGACAACAGTTCAAACACCAAAGCATGTACCTACCGAGACACACTCCAGAGACCAGAACGGTGGCAGTGAGAGCTCCAGCTGATGCCCCGTATATGTGCCTGGCGTTGAGCACCAGGAAAGGGGCCTGCTCCAGCAGACAGCTGGCCACACCAATGTGGTAGATGCCGAGGAAGCCACAGCCCGCAAACGAGATGTTCCACGGCGAGTCTAACGGAAACATGCCGGTGACGGTCCGCAGCTGTGTCAAGTGGGGTTAAGGTCCTTGGCTAGCAGTAAGGCAAAGTTCACCAAAAGATATTGACGACTACAAAACAACTAAACGTCTAACTTTGGAGCTGACCACCGTCCACCTTTCGTTAATGATGCCTCTTTACATACTGACTTTAGGATAACGGACTTTTCCCTGCTAGCTGTATGTAGCTCTCTAGTCAACGGTAGTAGTCGCTTTTTTCGTTACAAGTAAAGTCGTTACATTGACATTATTTAAAAATGGAAAAAAAAATCCCCTATGCTGCAACTAAATCCCGTTAGTAAATGTTGTAATTAAAGCGGTCTCAAGCTAGTTAAATAGCGACATGGCGAGCCACGGGGAGTTGTTGTTATTTTTCATAGTCACTTGCTGTGTATTGGGAGGATGGCGCAGAGTAAACCGGCTTGCCCAATCACAATAGACACCGCTGAGAAAACTGACCAATCACAATTGCAAGAGTTGATGCCATGACCAATCACAATCCCCGCCGCTGAAACACCCGTGAAGTCAATGAGCGGGCACCCTCGTTATTCTAACTGTTGTCAAATGCTTTTCCCCAGGCGGAGCTACGCATTTTGTTTTGTCCTTTCTAAATTTATCTGCCTGTTATTGTGTTCACATTCTTGTCAGGGAAGTTATGTCCATGTCCTGAGAGACTTCACGAGGCTATATTTTCTTTCGTAATAGGTGTTATCACTTGGAGGAATGCTACATTGATTTCCCACTATGCAGTATTGGCTAGATTAATCGATCTGTAGCTATCGTTTACAGATTGATTAAAGCAAAACTGCGACAGTGCTCACTAACAGTTATCTGTTATTGTTTATTTGTTGTGGTGGTCGTTTTAAAGATGACAAAAACCTTCAGTGTCTTTCAACAAAGGGCCTGGACATCATTTTAGGTTGGAGAACATTTGTTCAGCGATTCAAATAAAAGAAAAAAAAGAAAAAAAATGGAAGCTGCCCTAACACAAAAGATGCAGAAGTCTGGCCTTTTTCGAAACGTCCTGGTTACAAAATAGAAAGCGGTAGTAGGGTTTCACAAGAAATAGTAATGAAATTACAAATCCCTTTTATCTGAAACACATTCAACAATAATACCGAAATGTGTTTTCTGGAACACTTCCTTGAATAAACTATCCACAGAATTAGACTGCAATAGTCCCTTTTTTTGGGCATTAATCCAGGTTCTGTTTGGGACATGGTTCCTTTGAGAGTGTATCCTATTGTGAAAGCAACATCAGCTAGGGTTCATTGTCTTAAAACAAAAAAATGCTTCTCTATCAAGTGTGTATTGACTACTGACAGTCAAAGCTAGATTACCAACCGGCCAACTCTCCCAGGGTCCCAGATTGCCAGCAGCCCCAAAGGTCTCGGGTTCACTGGGGGGCCTTTGGTTTTGATAATTTGATTAACTGCATTATTCTTTAGGAATTTGGACCTCTAAATTACAATATCAACTAAAGTGGGTCCTCCATTACTGTCTATTCTTGTGGCCCTGTCTTTTAGAGAGGCCCTGTGTCAAAATCTAGTCTTAAGACCTTAAATATTTTATTTGTATTGTGCAAATATGGTGCATATTCCTTAGTAAAGTTCCACAAGCAAACTGACACAAAGAAATCTGTCAAGGAAAATAATGAAGCTGCCACGCCTGCTGTGTGCTCTGTTCCTCACGAGATTTTGGAGGCGACCGGGTATACATATTGTACAGGGGAGGATTAATGAGACAAAATTGTTGAGACTAAATAAAATGATTCAGTATTTTAATTGTGTTCATTTACAAGGACTTGCTTGGATTCACGAAAAAAATGTCCTTCTGGCTGAGCTCCAAAAAAAAGGGACTCAAAAGGTGAAACGTGCCACGAGATGACCCCTGCACTGGGAGGCTGGGAGGTTCATTTTTGTTATTGTACCCAAATAGCTCACTGTACCACTGTTGGCCTTTGGCACAATGTCTGAATCAAACAAACCTCCTTTCGCCATGATTAAATGGTTTCCTCAACAGATATGAACTTTTGACCATTTTTTTTAAATATGCAATGCAGTTTTTAATGATCTTCAGCTATGAATGGATTGCAGTTAATGGTGGAAGAAGTAGTGAGATCTTTTACTTCATTACAAGTAATAGCCCTGCATTCATAGTTTACTAAAGGAAAAATGTAGGTGTGGTAGCAGCAGAGAAGTATCAAAATTAAAAGTGTGCACCACTGGGCAATAGAATGGCCCCTGTCAGAAGGTTACATTATTATTACTGGTAACACTGTAACTGGTCAAGGTGAAGCTCATTTTAACTACCTTGCAAAGTGTTCGGTAGTTCATTATATAAAATGCATTATACTCCATAATATGATCATACGATTTGTGTATACAATCTTAATCTGTATAAGTACCAGTAATTATAGCTTTCTGCATACTTCATATTTCTGAATTGTAGCAGAGTAGAAATATAGAGTAGCAAGTACTCAAGTACAGTACAAATATCTCAAAATTGTATCTCAAATCGTAATTGCATATATATGTATATATGTGTGTATATATATAATTGTCGAAATGAAAAATTTGAAAATAAAATGAGGATATTTATTTAATGAGAAAATAAATGAGAAAGATGTTGATTTTACTGTATGATAAAATACCTTATTCTAAAATTCAACATTTAGGTTAACTAACAATCCAAAAATAACAAATACTACAATGACTACTGCTGTTGGGTTACGCTATTAACATTTTAATTTTATGTCATTTAAAATATTTAAAGTGTGAGCAACGTGCAAATTATTTATATATGTTTTAAATTAGTTAAAAAAACAACCAAACCCAACCACTACACCAAATAATAAATCAGACTAAACAGCGCCACCAGATGGCCGAACAGGGGCTGACAGCGAGGCGACACGTTGAGCACAACTGTCCCGCCCTGAGTTGAAACTTTGGCGGCGCCAGTATTGAGGCGCCTGGTGTTAGACACGGCAATAACCCAGCGGGAGGGGTTTCTTATTTTTAAACCGATACAGATTATTAGACTCCACCCGTCGCGAACCGGCGGACGATGTGAGAAGAAACGAACGAGCAACTGTGATGCAAAGGATTTTCTTTAAAAACATTCGGGCTCAAGGAAGTCTACGGAGTGGAGAAACAGGTTAACCCCAAGACTAATGTTAAACATTATTTAGTAAATAACACTATATTATCTTGTAAGCAACATTAGTAACGGAACATAAATCTTGAACGTAGCCACAGGGGCCAACGTTCGCTAACGTTCACATAAATATAGTGAGGCTATAACATAGCTGTGGCTAGCTAATAGCTACTGTAACTTACACCACCTTCACTCAGCAAACGTCTACTAAAGTGGCGCTTTTTATGGCAGCCATTTAGCTCTATCTGGCTGTACTGACAATGATCGTATTCAGTCGTGTCACGAGTTAACCTTACAGGCAAATCATGCGGCAAGAAAACCTCCCGGACAACAATGGACCAGCAGGTATCTGTTAGCCAGCTGTGCAGTGTCATAAACAGTGCCTTCAATGGAGAGAAGCAGCGAAGAAGGAGCAGCTCCTGATGAAGAGGATGGAGACCAGGCAGCCAGTTGGATTATGAGGACAGACAGGTCGGAGGATGAAGAGGTGAAAGTGACAACATCCCAAGGTGGAGTACCAGAGTCTTCTACGGACATTTTAGCTGTGAGGCTCTGGAGAGGACCTGTGTACCAGGATCAGGAGAAATCAAAGAGGAAGACTGGACCGACCATATCAAGCGGTGTGATGTCTGAAGGCCAAGCAGTAGTCTTGGAGCCAGAGAGGGATGAGAGCTCAGCTGTTCCCGCTGTGTCTTCCTCCAGCATCATGGACACATGTGGTCCTTCCATATCAAGCCTCTCCTCCTCCTCGTACTCATCCAACTATCATCATACCAATTTTTCTTCATCCTCATCCTCGTGCTCTGTCCCGTCTCTCACTCCTCCTTTGCCTCCCTCCGTGGAGCTGTCAGCTGTGTTGACTGATACAAGGCTGACCCTGGATGTCTACCAGGGAGGATCAGCTGCACTGCCGCTGCTATGGGCATCCATCCCTGGGCAGCTGAGAGGGCTCCAGTACCTGAGACTGGGTTCTGAAGATAAACCAGGGCTAGACGGTGCACTTGATGTCCTACCCCATCTGACAGAGCTGTGCTCACTGGCTATTCGGGGTATTTTTCTGATTAATTTAATGTGGTATCAGTTGCTTGTAGCATAGATGATTAAATGGCTTAGTTTGCATTGTTTCATTGATTATTTTGTTCTTAGCCTTGGAAAACTTTCACATACAAAGTGGATATAGTAGATACTCTGTTAATATGTTATAATCTGGGGGTCATTCTCTGTTTATTCCCTGCTTTGCTTCAATATTTCTGCTTCTGAATAACTTTTCTTTCTAATTAAAGGACACTGTTTTTATGACTCGCAAGGTGACCCGCTACCTGGCCTCCTCACCACTTTGCCCCCCACTGTTTCCTCCCTTTCTCATCTGGTGCACGTGGATCTCTCCTTCAACCGGCTCTCCTGTGTGCCATCCTGCCTGCTCAGCATCCCTACGCTGTCTTCCTTGCTCCTCTGTCACAACCGCCTCTCAGCCCTGTCTCCTGATATAGGCCACCTTTCCTCCCTCACCTACCTCTCCCTCCTGGGGAACAAGCTGGTCTCTCTTCCCCCGAGTCTGGGTCGGCTGAAAGCACTACAGACACTGGATGTTTCATATAATCTCCTCCAGCATCTACCTGATGAAATTGGTTCTCTGGAGGAGCTTGTTAAACTGGAATTGTGCCACAACAAGCTGAAACAGCTACCGGAGACCATGGGTAAGGGTGTAAGGGTGAGTGGGTGAGTCCAGGAAAGACCCTTACAATAGTTCTCATTTTGTTTGAAGTAAGAGAAAATCATAAATGAAGCAATAATAAATGTGTAAACCTGTCTTCTTTTTCACCCAGGCACTCTCCTGTCGCTCAGGGAGCTTGTCATCTACAGCAATGACCTCCGCCTGATCCCACGTTGTCTGAACAAACTGCCTCTGCTGAAAATAGATGTGCGTGACAATCCATTGGGACAACCCCCAACCCCTCCCCCACTCCCTCCTACACCTGGTGAGCAGAGAAAAAAGGGCTTCAAATTGATTATTGCTCAAATCATTTTGTCAGTATAGTCATTAGGTAGTGTTTACATGCTGTCACTATATATAGTTTCAGTTAAATTACTGTTTTCTTACTAGATCGAGCTGAAACAAAAATTCCAGAGTTGCACCTTGGATTTAATCAGCACAGGTACAGTGTCACCCTCAGCAAGGAAGTATTTTCTCATTCTCTTTAGAAATATTTTCAGTTCAGACGTTTCTGACTAGGTTAAACCTAAAGATGTCATGCTTCTTTTGCTCCTTAGTTTCTGTGTTTCGTCTGCTGGGTGTCATGTGTTTCTCCCAGGGGGGGCTGAGCTGCTGTTCCCCCCAGGATGCCTAGTGACAACCACAAGACTGGAGTGGATTGAGAAAAGGCCAGATAGGAAGTTGGTGTGGTTGGAAGAGCATGACATCCTACTGAGTCGTCCTCTGGAACTTTGTCCACATGGAATTACATTTCTTAAGGTACATTACCTTAATTTACCTATTCACATCTTTAACCACTTTCTCTCAAATTACTAATGTGAAGACTGTTATGAGAAGTTACAATGTCTTGAACATCTTGAACATTCTATAGCTGGGATGCACTGATCTGACTTTTTATCTTTTGATCCCAATTCTGATACCTCATCTTGGGGTATCTACCAATACCAAGAACTTACCAGATACTAGTGCTTTCTTTTCCCAAATTTAAAATCTGTGTACCTCACTTGAACTCAATGGAATCATTTTTATGTAAGTTAACATGAGGCCGCAGATTGTTGCGGCTCTAAAAACTGACTTGTTATCTTGCTGTGACTGAATGAATGTAGCTAATTGCTAAAACACTGAATTTATATTGACACTGACAAAGAAACTGTATTTAATGTGGAACGGTCATGTCATAGCTGATGATCTGATCTGCTTAATAAGATCAGTATCTGCGCAGATACCGAATCTGCTTGATGGACTGGTGCATCGCTGTTTTTTGGGTCACCGGTTATTTTTCTTGCCTCTTGTGATTCTGTTCTTTCCTGCACTTGCATGATGTAAATATACTTCAACTTTGAAATCCTTACAGCCTGTGGAGGTGTGTGTGCCATATCATCGAACAAAAAGAAGGGAGGTGGTTGTGCGGAGGTTTGACGGACAGACGTGGAGCACTCTGCCCACTGATCTAAGGAGGGGAAGCAAGAGCCATAGCAGTCACCCCGGAGGACGTCCAGCCAGGGTAAAGCACAAACCTCCCACTTCGAAAGAATATTATTACAGTTGGAATCAACGTGTTTTTTCTTGATAGTGCGAACTGTAACATTAGTGTTGAAAAAAATGACCTGTTGTACCTGTAGCTGGCATGCTGCTCAGTGAGCCAGTTCTCCTGGTTTATGGCAGTGTCCCGTCCAGTGAGGGACAGCTGCTCTGTGACGCCAGCTGGAGCCCTGCTGGTGTCCAGCTCTGACCCGGGAATCAAGCTCCGCTTCCCTCCAGACTCCACCGTGCAGACCCGCACCATAACTTTACAGGTAGGGACTTTGAGTACAGTATTGTAGTATATATTACAACAAATGGAAATGCACCACATCACTCTGTCAGTCGTCTTCAAGCCTTTACTTTGTCTCTCTTTCTGTAGGTGCTGCAGGTGTCTGTGTCAGAAGTACAAGCACTGTGTGGTGATCCTCAGGCCAGAGTCAGCCCTCTCCTCTGCCTCTCCCAGACTCCCAACATACATTTCCTGCAGCCTGTCAAAGTTCAGATCCCTCTGCCACCTGGAGTCACAGGTACAGTATGCCATCTTCATTTTTATACATGTTTATAACAGGATGTATCAGCATGTATTAAAATGTCTGGTGCTTCTGCAGGCCATACAGTTGATACGACCTGTTTGCATTTGATCCATGGAGACCCCACTGCTCAAACCTGGACTGACATCACATCACACGTGTCTCTCTACGTCACCCATTTGTATGCCATTTTCTACATTACACATTTCTCCTGGTAAGTTTCTGTAATCTATTTTCACAATGTAAGTTTGATTTATATATTTACACTGTATCAATGCAGCTCTGTGTCAACCATTACAGGTACTGGCTGTGGTACACCACACAGCGCTGTGTTAGTGGAGTGGTCAGGAAGGTCTATCAAAGACTAAAACAGTTTAAAGTCCAGTTCCTCGTCCTACAGCGGAAGACTGATCCTTCACAAGTTTTGGTACAATGTTTACCTGCTAACAAGGTTGGTATTCTCCTCTCTGTGTAGTAACTGAAGTTTATTAGAAATACTTACATCAAGGACAGTCTGTGTATCATCCTCTGTATGTGGTTTCTCGGCCTGAGCACTGTTTGAGTCCAATTCATTTCGTCATGGGTGTGAATGCCATCGTAATGTTTATGCATAAATGCTAAACATTGATTGCGATGCTTCCTGTCCAGGTGGAAGGCAGAGTGCAGTCTTTGTCAGAGCAGTATGATGGACCTCAGCCTTCAGACCTGTGTGACCTGCTGGAAGGAGAGCAGTTCTTTGCCGGCTTTGAGAGGGGCTTAGATATCAGCACAGGTCTGAAGTCCTCTTTGAGGCTCTGTCTTAAATAAACATTTTTTTCTTGTGCTCCGTTTCCTTCCATGGTCTTCTGATTTGCTGTTGTGTTATAATTGTCCTGAAACAGCTATTTGTGTTAAGTCTTGAAATGATATTTTACTGTTTTCTCCAGACAGACCAGACTGTGTGCAGGGAAGACTCTGTTTTGTGTTTTACTCAAACCTGAAGAATCTGAAGGAAGTGTACATCTGTCCAGCTCAGGGTCAGAGGGAGCCAGTGAGGGGACAAGTAAGACAGACATCATATTTAGCAGACAAGAAAGAGCCCGGGCTGAAAATTTATTCTGACACATTTTCTTTTTGTAAATGTATAACAAAAGACACACTGTGTAGCCTACATATCCAGATTACATAGTGGTACCCTTGGTGAAAGGATAGCATGACTGCACCTACAGTATATTTTAACAAACAAGTAATAGACTGTACATATCACCCATCTACATACAGTACAGCATATTCTACACTATGTAACCATAACAGGACCAACCCTGTCAACTGTAATAAAATACAAATCCTGTAATAAAACTACTAAAACATTTTTAATTGTTGGTGACATTCAGAGATTCAACTCCATGGTAACTTTTTGAGGGTATTATATGGCATTTATGGGGTGTTTTTGTATTGGTTTGCATTATATAGAACAGTGTTTCTAATATTTTTGTTCATCCATACTGTATATGTAAGAGTTAAATACTAGGAATGCCTTTCAATGTAATGATACATCAAACTGAAAAATACGGCTTCAAATTGAACTGTAGAATTGATTATTAAAAACACAAACAGCTAAAGTACTGGTCTCAAATACAACCAATGTAAGCTGAAAATTTTACGTACGGTAGTAATTAATTGGTACTATGTATTATATTGCATTATATAACATTTAATGGATATTTCTATCTTTGTGGTTACTCAGTGCAAAGTGTACCAGTTCACAATGGCTGCCCGGCTCAGTGCCATTTCAAAATGCAGTTGTTATTTTGTCCCACAAATCAGTTTTTAAGTATTGTTCAGACAACACACTGACAATATGCTTTGTACCTCTCTTACAGGTTTCTTTTTATAGGGGGGACATTCCGAGCAATCTGCCAGAGGAAGTGACACGAAAGAGGAAAGGACATGACAGCCAGTGGCTTGCAACTTTACCGATAAGACTTCCTGTCAGTTTTTTTCCCCCTTATGATATTTTTGTATTTCTGGACAATACTTGAATTAGTATGAACCAGGTGTGCAATCTTGTCTTAAAATATTGGATTACATCTTTAAAAAGAAAAAAACATGTTTAATGTTCCTCCGACCCACATTATTATTTAGCATCTAAACTTAGAGGCCTATATCTTTCAACTAAGATAACAAAAATAATGTTGTGCTTGATAGCTGCTACCCACGAATAACATCAAAACCCTAAGGAAACAATGCATACAGTATTCTATCTCCTTTCTGTTTTTGTTATAGGCTCCAAACTCAGAAAACAGTTACATCATGGAGGAGCTCCAGTATCCTCCTCTGAACCTGGGTGACCCTGAGAGCGGCTATCTAACCGAAGCCAACCTGCTGTCCATCTCTCTTCAAATTGGACAGGACTGGCGTGTCATTGGCATCAATCTTGGCTTAAGCTACCAGGAGTTGGACCGCATCCAGCACAAGAACAGGTTGGAATGACAAACTGCATGCTGTACAGTCAAAATTCCTTAACTGAACTCAACAATATTGGTCATTTGTAGGTCATGATATTGTATGATTAGCTAAATATTTTTACATGCTATCATATACTTGATTTTTTTAGATCTAAATTCACTTCAGTTATATTTTTCTTTTAAGGCCAAGACTCAGTCACCAAACAGCCAAAATGTAATACTACAAATTCAGCCTGGCATATTTGGTTTCTTTGGAAACTATCTTGACTAGAAATTAAATAAAATGGGGTTGGAACAATTGTTGTCTGTGCTGCATAAGCTTTTAAAAAGTTTAAAAGGTTACAGATTCACATGAAAGCAGAGCTAAATTATGATGGGAAAATAAAAATAAACCTATCATAGAACTCCAACAATACCTAGAGTAGAGTAACGTGTAAAACTTCAGCATGGGTTCAGAAAAATATGTACATTTTTTGCTTAAAGGATCTCTACATGAGTGAGTGATGTAATCAGTGTGTGCACGCGTGTGTTTGCACAGCCAAAGCCTCTTAGGGAACAAAATGGAGTAAGATGTTATGTGACTGAAGAAAGCCCACAGTGGGAGAGAAGTGGTAGAAAATTTTGATTGTTTTAATCTGCACTGTCAGCCATCACTAAGCCATCTGGGGCACTGCAGGAGATTACACACAGACTGATGCTCATCTGGCCCTCCCCTTCTCCTCATGCTCAGAAAACCTCTCATCACGCATCCTGGAGCCGGAGGAAAAATTATGCATTATGTAAAATTCTACATATACAGTATGTTGTTTAGATGGTTTTTGTGTACAAGATTCCAATGTAGGAATGCATACATGATTTAATTTCAAACTTTCAAGGTCACTGCAGCTGGACACCTATAATCTGAAATTCCGTGTGTATGTCCCGGTCTCCCCACCAGGGACAACCTGGGAGCATTGGTGCTGGACATGCTGTTCCACTGGGCCCGGCAACAGAGGGATGCAGGACCTGGGGCGGTGTCGAGGCTGATGGCTGCTATGAGCGAGAGTGGTAGGAGAGACCTTGCAGATGAGATTGAGGACATTGTCAGCATAGGAAGGAGAAAGTACTCCGAGTCACTGAGGAGAGTGGGCCTGGAAGCTGAGAGCTCCTCCCTTGATGAGACACAGCAGTAGATGAGCCCTCGCTGGGTGCAGATGGCTGACTTACACTTGAGTAACCTGTTTGTTTACAGTGCGCCTCCATCATCTCACCTTGCTGTCTAAACAACTGCCCTGGAGTATAAAAAAAAATCTCTCTTTTTCACAATCATGATAGCCAGCTACCTGCTGGCAGAGCCTTGCACATAACCCAGAGAACAACAAGAGAAATGGATGAACTGCATGAAGATGATGGCCTGTGACTTGTTTTGTTTTTTTTCTGTCTCAGTATGCAAGACAGTACTATGACAGCTTACTTCTGCCAGGGAAAAGAAAAATGATGAAAAGTTTTACAAAATTTTGAGATACCAAGTCACAATTTTGACTAACCAACTTCTCATGATTCTGAGGGATAGGGGTAGGGTTATTTTTACTCAGTATCTCATAATTAAGTCAAACCTTTGACCAAGAAAGTCAAACTCCTGGTAAGTATCTCATAATTTTGACACAGTAAGTCTTTTTTTTTTAACTCAATATTTCATTTCAATTGTCAGCTCATAATTATGCCCTACTATCTAAAAATGTTTGCCTAATAAGTCAATTCTGTTTGACTTAGTTTATCATAGGTGACTTATTGTATCATCAATTGTGACTTATCTCATAGTTCTGATATAGTATCTCATAAATTTTACCCAGTATCTCAAAATTATGATTTCATTATTTATTTATTAGTATTTCCTCATTTTGGCTTTGTCAAATGTTTGGCTTAGTATCTCATCATTATTACTTATTTAATTATTAGTTACTTATTAGTATCTTTCTTTTCACCATGCCTTCCGTTCCTTTTTCTTTCTTTTTTTTTTTTAAATTTCTTCTCAGAAATGGCCTTTTTATAATTCACTTGTATCTGTCCAGGACATAGTTAAGAGGGAGAGCAAACATTGGAAGCGATGGGACAGAGCTCTGAATAGCACACTCAAAGTGCAGGTGGAGGTCATTTTAATGGTTGATTAAATTTCTTCCTTGTGTGCCTTTGCTCACGGAGCAACCGGTTAAGCTACAGCACAAACTCAGTGACTTATCGGGATGATAGAGTTTTGTAAGGTATGAATTTAATGTCATGTCTGGTAAGTAAAACTGTGATATGAAGAAATGTTGCACGTGTCGGCTATTTTTTCACCTTTTGCTGAGAGTCCCTTAGTTACACAGTTTTTTTCTATTTTTTATTTATCTTTTTCTAGAGACACAATCATTGCTCCGGGCTCCCCTTCATCCCTAATATTTCAACAAGAGCCATTTTTCTATTTTTATGGTCAAGGTCACGGATTTGAGATGAATCGTCACGATGACGATGGCCTTCACCCCCCACCCCTACACATTTACTGCATATGAAAAATGTGTCTGTATTACTCATACATACCACTAGAGGACCCCTTTAAATCCCTTTTCTGTGTTTTTTTTTTTTTTTTTTTTTTTTTTTTAAATTCTACTCCACCGCCGGGCTCTTAGGCCAGTCTGCTCCCCCCTCCCCTCCCTCCCTGCTTTCCTGCTTTTTCACTCCCCACCTCATCTACCTCCCTCACACTAGACTCAAATGCTAGTAACACCGGTAGGTTAGCTGCGGTCGGTGTGTCAGCCAAAGATCCAGAGAGTAACGGCCTTGGGCTCACGCTACAGCCACACCAGGACAGATCTCGGAGACGCCTCTGTGTGGTATGTACACAACGGCATGCAGTAAAAGTCTTGTTGTGGATGTGGCGGCTGTCTGGTTCAGAAAAATGTGTTGTTGGCTTGAAGCCCTTAACGTCTTACCTGGGAATAAGGTGAAGGCGACATATTTCGGCGCATTTCCTACTGGAAAAGATGGGGATAAGGTATCGTGAAGTGGGTGGGATTGGAGACTGGGATGTGATTGTGCGGGAGGTTGTCGCTTCGCCGTGAGAGGCAGCAGATCATTTTCCGTTATGTGGAAGATGTAACGTTAACGGTTAGGCCTATCGCTGACTGTCAAGATGTAAGCTACCCCGGTGGTCGGCACTGACGTTAAAAATCACGACCGAATAACGGCTATTCTTCGTTAATATGGCTTGTCATATTTAGCCCATAAAACCGACGAGCCGTTAGACGAAGGTGCAACGGCCATTCGTTATTGCGCTAGAGACAGCTCGTGTTACCTCAAGTTTGACTGCTTGTGTCTAAAATTTTTAATATGCTTTCTTCTGACTGCTTACACGGAACAACCGGAACAGTCACCGTAATTCTTCCACACCTGCAAGCAGCCACAGCGGCCGCCTTCTGCCGGCTTCCGCTGGGTACCGAGGGAGTAATTATCATCATACGGGCAGGGATGTTGGCCGTGGAGGGTAAACCCGTTCAAACTGTACCCACCTCCGTTTTCATTGGTAGAGAGAAGTGGGGCTACTCACATCTGTCAGGCGGGCTCTAGCTAAACATTAACATAGTATACTACTCCTAGAGAATCCGACTAATGCAAAATTGACTATTTCAATAAAAGCAATTCCCCATCATTGCCAAGTGTCTTGCCTGCCGGAGGCCCTTTACACTTTGCCCACTTCTATGTTTAGCGCCTCATCCATGCTGAGTGCGTAAGGGCACGTAAAACCCGTTGAGCATGACGTCAGATGGACATGCAAAACTTACGCGCTTTTGAAATAAGCAACATTTTTTTTCCACAGCTACTAGTAGTGTATAGGTTATGAGGAGACCAAGCGGGATAGTAAAGCCTTCCTGCAGCCTGGGAATAATTGATGAGGTGAGCCATTCTTGGGGTTAAGGTGACTCATCCTGTGCATTCAAGTTGAAACCTTTTTTTTTTGGCTGTAATGCTGGAAACACTGATTTCCTTTCGTTCAGAAGAAAACAACAACCTTGTGCTAAATATACATTTAATCTGCATGCAGGACTACAGGCATACAGCAAAAATCCTAGAGGCGAGGGCTGCTAAATGTCACTGGTATGTCTGGCCGTGCTAGTGGTTAGATGCTGTGCTCCTGTGTTATGTTACGGACATCAGGCCGTTCAAGGCCTTGCTGTGATCCAAAAACTGTAACCAAAGCCTTAGTGCTACATTTGGCTTTGTTTATACGGAAAGTTCACTTACAGGGGCATTATTATTTCTCTATCAAGCCTGCAGGAAAGCTGAGATGGAGCTAAAACAGAGGCGATACACGAAAAAAAAACCCCAAGTGACTTTAGAAACTGGGCCAGCAGGGATGCCTGTGGTGTCAAAGGAGGGACTAAACCCTATACCACCTCTCTGCACAGAAAGGGCAATTTTTCTGCCTGAAAGTTAGACCCAGCTTGTTATTTCTGGTCTGCAGCCGGTGATCACAACAATGCACACTTGTGCAGGTTTAATGGCTGCAATATGAACTCAGAGTAGAGCACCTGCAGTGGAAATGCATTGCTGTATCCAGATCATAACTCTCATCTCACTGGTTGTAAATGGAGATTGCGGGAGAGCTTTCATAAGTAGGTATTAGGTTTATAATCCTGATGCTCTAGGGAAGAGGGAATAGTAATCAGATTTATCTGTGACACCACAAATTTGATCACTTGTTTCAGCAGTGCTATAAATGTCCAAAAATAGACCACATCTCATAAACCATTAATATAAAAAAAAGCATGATGACAGCACCAAAGCAGATGTCAGGTTTATTGTGAAGAACAGTAGATATGCAGCTGCCAGTGCAGAGAACTATTTAAAACCCAATCCTTCTAGAAATAATTGATTAAACAAAAACACACGAGGACAATATCAAGCTGAAAGTAAGTCATATAATACTAGCTCATAGTAGCCTTACAGTAGACTCTAATGATACCCACAAATTATGGCTCCAGAAGGAAAGTGACAGTGGACAGATTGAGTTTTATATTAGAGCTGGCTTCTGTGCTCTTGCAGCTCAGACAAGCACTCGACATCTGATAGAGGATTGCAGGAATACACTTGAGTCTGAAACAGTCCTCAGTGCAGATCCTCTGTTGATGGGTCCAGGGTGTGTTAATCAAACCGGCTCACGTGAGACAGACGGACTGGTAACAACAGCCTCTTCTTTAAGCTAATGAGGGAGGAACCGTGTGATTGTCATTTCTTAACTGTCTTTTCAACTAGCCACAGTCACATGAGTTGAGTGCTGACTACCACGGTCCTTTGTCACTATAGCCACTCACGTTGTCCTATCAGTCACCAAACTCGCTGTCATATCGTCAGCAAGACCTTTACTCTGTTTAGCAGTCAAGGACAGAGAGGCAGCCACGGAGCTGTTATGGATTACGTAAAATTTCCCTGGCTGATTTGAATGAGAGAATAATTTGTATTGAGTTTTGAATGGTAAATATACTGGGGTGGATTTGTCTCCAGATTTTCTGCAGGGTTATATTTATTTTTTTAATCAACTGATGCCTTAGAGCAAACTAGTTGAAACAATTAAAAACCAAATAATCTCTTCTCTTATTTATAGCACAGAACCAGTGTTGTCAGTTTTTTTTTTTTTTTAAGTGCACCTCCAACATACATCCTGCTTTGTATTGCTGGAAAGAAAAACTTTTTCTTGAATTTAGCCCAGTTATGAACTGAGTACATACATGCATCTGACAGTTAAATTACCTAACCAAGTTTAAAAATGTTAGAATTAAAACTTTTTTTTAACCATTTAAACAAATTAGAAGTTGTGGAAAAGCTTACATGAAATGTTACCGTTTGTAGTTATCATACTAATATAAGCCTTATATTTGATTTGTCCAAAATGCACAGTATGTACTTGATGTTATTAAATAGATTTAAAGCAAATTCCACAAACATTTGAGAGCAGGTGTTTCGAGCATTTTACTCATCATATTCACCTCAGTCACATAATAATCAACTGATTTTTTTACTCTCCAGAATTAAAAGACAGTAGGAATAGTTTCATATTAATTATTATTGTCCCTGTGTTTGATACATTATTACATTGTTGCACTGCATATTACATGTGGTGTCATTCATACACAGTATGTAAATCTTTATGCTGCCACACCCTCAGCCCCACCTTTGTGGGATTATGTGGACTACTACAATAGATCATTACAGACATTACTATTAGGGCATTTAACCTCTGGCATTGGTCCATACACTTGTACTTTTTAATTTAAAAAGTTTCAGTAAAATTAAGTTTTTTAGGAATTTAAAATCCTAACTTGACGCATTGCATGTTGCTTAACCGACAAGGTTCTCAGTAAGGTTCTTGTCAGTAAGGCGGTGTTTATTTCCATTATTGTTCATGTTGAAATGATGAACAAGGGTCAGAACAGAGCAGTTATCTTTCTGTTGTCGTCTGGACTCTGTACAAGCTCTTTGATCAAGTGCACCCAATGGCTGGTGTAAGTTTTAAGTTCAAGGTTCTGCATGGCAGGCAAGTTGCACAATCACCTTGTGCACTGTTTACTCATCAGTTCTTATCTGTTTTAGAGGTACAAACTCAAAATATGACCTCTGTGAGAATGTGTGTGTGCGCGTGTGTGAAAGAGAGATGTTTAAAGTCACTTGTGGTCGGCTAGTTTGATGAAGAAGTTTTTCAGTCACTTTTAAACCATTGTTTTGTCTTGTTTATCATATCTTGTCAGATGTAACCCTCCTCCTTTTAAAGCTGAGTGAATTGAAAAATTAGTTTGAACTGAAAATGACTTTGAAGTAATGGTTACGTGGGGTCTGGAGAGAAAAATTACCCATTACCCCAGAGTTTCCTGACAGTTATTTATTTTTTCTTGTGCTGTGGACACCACACAGTGGTGCCAGCTGTTTCCATACAGACTCCAACTGTCATGAAAATACACCACAGCCAGGCTATGACTTAGGGTAGAATAAATGTCCTAGTGTAGACACAGTTGTATGGTTTGGATGAACAGAAGTGGACAAGTAAAGCCACGGGCATGGTGAAGAAGGAGGGAGATGTCAGTGCGATGGGTGACTCGTAAGACTGCAGTGCTCTTTACAACCTATACTTTTTCTTCTCAGTCCTATCACTAACAGAACACGTAGTCTTCTGTTAATTGTGGTTTAAAGAGACACCAGGGTGCTGACTTTGGCATTAACAAAATGTTATGTGCATATTCAGGAGGAAGTCGGTGACAGGAAATAGGGAAACAAAAGTAGCATGCAGGAAAGTGAAGAGGCCGGCTCAGTATCACAGCTGGGTGAGAAAACGGTGAGGTCGATGAACAGTCAGAGGGAGATGAGAGATGGAGGTGGGCTGTGAAGAGCTGAGAGGAGAACACGCAGCCAACAGAGACCAAAGAGGCGGCTTGCTGACCTGCTCTGAACCCCCCCCCCCACACACACACACACCCCACGCCCCTCTCCTCCACCCTGCTCCGCCTCTGCAACAGCCAGCGTGGGCCTCAAGTCCCCATCCAAACAAAACACACCAGACCACAGCCGCACTGATGCCGAGATACCGTTTTCAGAAACCTAAACATCCATATTTGCTGTGCAGTCTCTCTGGAACCGATCCTGTGGGATTAGTCTTATTGGTGTCACACAAGTGTACACATATGTACTTCTCAAAGAAACCCACAAGTCAGCAAAGATCTGTGACGGAAAAGCTGTGTTTGAGAGTCGTGACTCGTGACTGAGGCAAATGATGGGGGAGGGCTGGTGAGGAGGAGAGAGGAGAGAGGAGGAGGCGGGTTGCACACGCAGGGGCAGGTTGTGATTGGTGGAGGGAGGGGGTGGAGTAAATGAAAAGGGAAATGGGAAGCGTCTTTTCACACTGAGGGCATTCTGTACTGTACCAAAAATAGGGAGCATCTTAGCCACATCATCTGTTTGCTCTAAATGATTACTTTAACATACAGAGGAAAGAATTTCTCCTATAGGAGTCCAGTTTCACACTAGAAGAGCTTATGCATAAAACATGAATCTTCAAGGACACTCTTGATGCAGAAATGTTCCAGTGGTGATAGACCTGTTTAACAGAAAGTAATCCCTCTACAATGATGGCTAAAGCTCTATTATGAGGGACCAGTCAGCAGTGTTGCCTAATCATGCTACAAGGTGGTTCACTATGGGAATGAGTCGTATGCCACTGTGACATACAGAATTTTTGATAATCAACTGTGGGCTGGATTCATTTAATCAATTGACATAAAATGAATTGCAACTATTTTGATCATTGATTTTTTTGACGAAAAATGCCAAACATTCCCTCATTCCAGCTTCACAATTGTGAGGATTTGAAGCTTTTCTTTGTCTTATGTGATCGTAAACTGAACGTCTTTGGGTTTAGGAGTGGCGGTTGGACTAAACATTGCTGACCTGAACCGCCACTTGTAACTGAGGCCTGTATGTGGTTTGGGTCACAGAACACCTTGGAGTAGAATCAGTTTCGGATGAGGGTCCCTGGACTTGATCTCGAGTCGGCTAGGAAAATTCTTTTTTAAATAGTCCTATTAACGGTGTTGAGGCTATTCTTACATTCATCTGAGGTGTATCGTGAGCTGCTAGTTTCAGCTGGGTTTAGCTTCAATTGGTCGTCTAGCACAGAGCATTTGTTTTGATATGATGTAGGATTTTTTTGTCAGTGAGTATTTAGTCAGTCATGCCAGACTTGCTACCCCACTTGTAACCGAGGGCTGTACTTGGTTTGATCCACAGCACACCTGGGAGTAGAGTCAAAACTTCTTACTGTCACGCAGCCCTGGACAGGCTTACATAATCGTTTTGCAAATCCTCCGTTTTCCCCATACAGACTTGCCAGGGTTTTTAGATTTATTCACTGGACTTACTCTCAGTTTCTGTCAGTGCTAAGCCATTGTCTTGGTAATTTGTGGGTTCCACAGTGGTGGAGTGAACTCACCACTAAAGTTAGT
Source organism: Xiphias gladius (assembly GCF_016859285.1). Lineage (NCBI taxonomy): Eukaryota > Metazoa > Chordata > Actinopteri > Istiophoriformes > Xiphiidae > Xiphias > Xiphias gladius. The sequence goes on along the minus strand of NC_053407.1, from coordinate 19,125,247 downwards.
CAGAGGTTTGTTCAGACTGCACATCGACCCCACATGCTAGAACTTCCATCTAACAACTCACTAAAAAAAAAAAAGCACTTATAGCACAGACATTTTATAGGTGTTTAATGTGAACAGGTCCTTTGCTTCTTTCTTTACAGATATCCTTCAACTTTAACTAACAACGACTGCAAGGAGACAAGTGGACAAGGCATAATCAAACTACCTACTCCCACTTGGACAGCAACACACTGCTGCAAGGAACAACAAAAGACACGGACGACTACTGAGTGACTAGCTAACAAACAGATCAGCACTTTGACCGGCCGGGGCTTGAGATAAATGGCTGACAAGCAGATCAGGTAAGGTTGAATGTGGAATGACTACATAGCTTTGCAACAAATAAGTGGCACTGTGGCCCTGTCTTCATCTATTGACCTTTCGCATTTCGTATTTTTGTCTCTTTCATCCCCTTCATCCAGTTTGCCTGCCAAATTGATCAATGGGGGGATCGCTGGCCTAATTGGAGTGACCTGTGTGTTTCCTATTGACCTGGCCAAGACTCGCTTGCAAAACCAGCAAAATGGGTCTCGCCTGTACACCAGCATGTATGAAATTTCTGTATTTTACTCTTACACATGAACAGTCTCTAACTGGCTAAAACCAAGCTGCTGGGCTATAATCAGAATTAATCAGCAGTAGTACCCAGTTTATCATCAGATTCTCTTGTACATCCTGTAGGCAGCCATTTGACTAACATACCATCTGTTGCATTTGTGTTTCAGGTCAGATTGCCTTATTAAGACCATCCGGTCAGAGGGGTATTTTGGGATGTACCGAGGTAAGTTTTTAACTTTGACAAGAGACAGTGGAAGTGGCAGTGAATAATGATTGATCTCACTGAAGGGTTCCGTAACATAAGATTCTTACTTTCAGCTACAGACATTGAGGCATCTATGTCTGACTAGAGCAGACAATGCTCCGGAAAAAAACTTCCACCAGAGACTGCCTCATTCTCCTTCTTTGTCTCCTCTTTTTTTTATTTTCTTTGTGCCTCTCTCTGTTTTGGTCTCTGTCCCTTTTATCCATCCAGGAGCGGCGGTGAACCTAACACTAGTCACGCCAGAGAAAGCCATCAAATTGGCTGCCAACGACCTCTTCAGGCATCACCTCTCCAAGGATGGGTGAGGCATGAAAGTGCTGACAGGCTGACTGACACATGCACACGCCCACTCCCCTCATTCACACTGCGATTAACTGGCGTGTTTACTAACATGTAACCTGACACATTATCTGTCTGCATTCTCACCAAGGGTCCAGTTAATCCTCCACCATTCTGTCATGTCCTCCGAGGCACCGAGCATTTCACAGTGGTTTGTTAACTGCCTGGTTTAAAAATACAAAATTACTTGCATGCGTGACAGCAGAAGTCCTGTCTGGAAACACATTAGCACAACAAAATTAGCACAGAGTGGGATCACATGTCAGATCATTAGCAACCATCAGTGGGTGTTGCTGAAACCCAGCACCCATTGTCCACCGTGAGCACTGTCTAAATACTCTAGACAGACCTGAAGGTTTCTGGGGCATGTATCTCCATCTCTATGGCGACAAACATGCAGGCTGATGAATGATTGACTTGTCTGGCCCAGCCGCTCACCTTGTGAATTATTAATCAACCCTTGTGCCTGACATGTTTATATGGAAGACAAAGATTAGCATCACTAGGGCAGGTTGTGAACGACTCCTTTTTCTAGGACTGTGGAAATAAAGTTGTCTGGCTCTCTTACTGTCAGTTCACTGCATGCTCTAGTCTGATCTTGCTTTTTATCTTTTTCTTTTATTTTTTTTTCAGAAAACTCACTCTGTTCAAAGAGATGCTGGCTGGGTGTGGGGCAGGCACATGCCAGGTGAGTGAGTGGGATGCTGCTTTAATTGCTCCCTCCTGTTCTCCATGTGAAACACCTGCCGTTAGCACTGCCAGTGTCAATGCTCAGGCATTGCCTCATTTGTCTTTGCTTCCGGTGAGAATTAGGCATGACTTCATTTAAAGAAGAGGTGATAGTTGCAGAAACATGCTTGCAGTTTGTCTCTGTGGATTTCCCCTTATCCGTGATCTGAATGTGACCTATAATGTTCCATTTTCATGAATGATTTCTAATTACTGAAATGCTGTCCTGTCAGCAGGCGATGCACTGGCAGCTAAATGTGTGTGATCAGATAAGACACTGAGAGATTTCTTGGCCATGTGCAGTGAGTGAGTGAGTCACAGGGAAATGCCTGTTGTCAATGAGGGCAAAGGCCTCAAGCCCGAGGAACATGATTAGATTAAGTGTAGCAGACCCTGGATTAAGATTGTGGCTGAGAACATGGCCATCTCACCCCTAATCCAGTTAACTAGCGCTACTATGTGGATGACACATAAAAACAAGAGTTGACATTTAGCAAAAGGATGCCAGTAGATTTACACTGGGCACACGTTTTTTCTGACACACTCAGTGCTTATCAACCCTAAACTCTGACTTTCAAATTATTGGCATTCACATGTAGGAAAAGGTAGTCGATGTGTTCACAGTGTGCACATGTCAACCCTGTTCACCTGACTTCTTCATTTTATTTTGTCGCAGGTAATTGTCACAACTCCTATGGAGATGTTGAAAATCCAGCTCCAAGATGCTGGACGACTTGGTAAGAGGAAATTAAATCCAGATGGTGGTTTAGCAAAGCATGAAGAGTCTGTAGTTAACTGGAGATACAGTGGCCTCATGTGGTCATGTCAGAGATTACAAGTGCTTAATCCGAGTTTCTTGTTACTGTAATGAATTCAAAATGTCTGCCCATATACCTGCATTTATCATTCTTTAATAATCGTTACTGTTTTCAAGTAGCTTTAAGTTGTGGCTTTGCTGGTATTAATATTGTGTGTTTTATGCTCGATAGCGGCTCAGAGGAAGCTGATGCCCGAGACAGTGGCAGCAGGTACTGTGGAGACCAAGTCCCCAACAGCCATGCAGCTCACAAGAGAATTACTGAGGGAAAAGGGCATTGCTGGGCTGTATAAAGGCCTTGGTGCCACATTGCTCAGGTAAAAAAGATCTGGCAATTCAGGAATAGTTTTAGGAACCAACCGTAATGAACTCCTTAAGGCTTACTGTGATCATCTGTCATATTTTTGTCATTTTGTAGGGATGTTCCTTTCTCCATCATCTATTTCCCCCTTTTTGCCAATTTGAATAACCTGGGAAAAAGAGGTGCAGATGGCCCCGCTCCTTTCTACGTGTCGTTTATATCAGGCTGCCTTGCGGGGAGCACAGCGGCTGTTGCTGTCAACCCTGTTGATGGTGAGCAATGAGACTGTGAACGTCGTTACAGCAGTGCACGCACTGATACTCAATGTTACATATTCACCCGAGCTCTGTGTGTTGTAGTGATAAAGACTCGACTGCAGTCCCTGAACAGAGGGAGCACAGAGGACGTGTACAGTGGAGTGACTGACTGTATCAGGTGACCTCATTATGTCTTTACTCCTAGACCATGTGTGAGGCTGTGTGTATAGTGCACTCCCATATCTACTGACACATAACTAGTGATGGCTCTGTATTTCACATTATATAACGAGCTTTCATTTGGTCTCTAGGAAAATCATGCGTAATGAGGGTCCATCAGCCTTCCTGAAAGGAGCCTACTGTCGAGCCTTGGTCATTGCACCTCTGTTTGGCATCGCCCAGGTGGTCTACTTCCTGGGTGTGGGTGAATTTATCCTCAGCTTCTTGCCTAAAAAAGACAACTAAGAAGGTCCTCCTTTCTGCCTTTTCCTCCCATAATGCATTACACCAACTGCGTGAGGAATCATCTCATTCGGAAAGACGTTTCGATGGATCGAAGCATGACCAATCGGTTAATTTTTGTTTTTCAAATTTGTTGTGTTGAATGTTGAAATAGTTATGGAGGGAGCCTTTGTTTGCCAAGCTGCCTCGGGTGGCACACAAAATTCCAGTAGGCAGGCTCAGCTAGCTCTCTGGAAATTAAGCCACAAATATCAGTTGAAGTTTTAAATTAATATTATTTTATAATTACAATATTTTATTGCATTTTGGAATATGATCATTTAATTTTCAAAGTAAATGAACTGCGCTTGGTTGCTGCAGTTCTGCCCGTCCTACAGTACTTTTTTTTTTTTTTTTCAAACAGCATTAGCCTCTAAATGACAGAGAAGACCATAGTGATCTATTGAAAATTGTAACCCCTGGCTAGCTGAATTAAATGCACATACCTTACTTATATTTGAGAACATTAGCTCTGGTAGAATATTTACTAAAATGCTATTTAAAATTGTCCACAGACCTTATGTCTTAAAAGAAGATAGTATAGTTAGAAGTAGACCAAATTAATGCCTCTGTTTCAGACAAAGAACCGGGGAGATGATGTGTTGATGCTATAACAGCACACTCCCTAAAATCTTTACTAGGAAGCCACATCCCTTCCTGTAAGTGGTTGTAATGAACTTAGCCATTCATCTCCAAACAGACTTTGATTGCTTTGGCTTTTAACTAGATCAGGTTCCATCTGATATTTAGTACTACCACAATGGTTTGACTGTTTTGTCTCTGTGAAAGATGGCTCTGAATCCTGGCCACACACTAGACTGTGTACTACATTTGGGCATTATGTGCTACCAATCGACATGTATACATTGCCTAAGCTTCTATACTTTTTTCTGGAGGCGGAAACTGTTTTCCATGTTGTGTTTGAGGCCACACCCCAATCAGTGATGTCACAGCAGGAGTTTTGGGATGATAGAAAACACCTGCCGTGACATCACTGATCGGATTACGACCAAAAGTGCAGTGTGCTTTAAAATTTCAGTCCACAGAGAGCCGTGCAGTGGCAGATTTCCTCTTTGTGATTCATTGTGAATTCAGATGAAAGCATTAGCTGGGAGCACTAAATGGGCTGAAAATATTTTTAATAGAATGCTACATTATTAATAGATATTCAGTAATTATGCTGACAAATGGTCAGACATCACCCGCTGAGGCCTCATGAGTACAGTCATCCATTGTGGAGTCAGTAAGATCTCAGCTGGAGTAGCTCACGTCCCCTTAGATCCAGACATAACTATTATTGTTTACAGATGAGTTAACCCTCAATTTTCATTCTTCTCTGCAAACTTGAGTTCAGCGGCAGGACCCAAAGAGCTAATGAAAAACCTTTCCTTATCAGAAAATCCAAACCAATGTGTTTTCAGTGTTCTATGGTTTTTACCAAACATCTCAGCTTGTTTGCTTTAGAGGTTTTGTTTGCTTTACGCCGCTGGGGAAAGCAGCCCTGTACTGTCCTGTTTATGCATCACCACACTGAAGCCCTGCCATTGGTTTATCTCGCCGGAGATCAAGGTGACTTTGATGTGTATTATCCTATCACATTCCTTCCTCGTGCCCACTTTTCAAGCAGCTCGTCAATTGTACTGTTGCACTGTAGATACAAGATGCAACTTTTAGTGTATTATCATTTGTGGGAGTGAGATCTATTTATCAATATTCTTTTCTATAGGCGGTATAGCACTCTATATTTGTATGTGTTGTTTTTTCTGTGTCAAAGTGTCCACCTTAACTATATTGTACATATGCAGATGATATGAACTTTATGTTTTAGGATTTATTGTTTTTTTTGTACATGATGGCTTATTTGCACACCTACCTCTCCAGCTCCCCCCTCAATCCATATTGTGGTGATTTTATGTTATGAGGTTGTGGACATATCAAGTGAAGGAACTTGTTTTAATGCAACAAGCATCATTTGAATTTAAATGCAGCATACTGATGAGGATTGTTTTTACTGTATGCAAAGGGGAACACTAGAGTAGATCTAGGATGGTGTTTCAGAGGTGCCCTCTCTCCTGAGCTATTGGTTAAGTCTGTGGGTCGGCTCATTGTCCGGTTTCCTACTGTTTTATTAACAAAGACCAAATGAAATGATGATAGAAATGTAGTTAGTTTTAAGTGAATGACCTATGGCACTACTTTAACAGTTCTGGAAATGAAATACACTCTGGACAAGGCCAATAGGGAGCTGCTAACATCAGACTGTAAATTTAACATCTGTCTTTCTGAATGGTGCTTCTTTCATGACGTAGCTGCAATATGACAGTGGCGGCACTAATGACCGAGGCTGCACCGACTGAATTTCATGCTAGTGAATCTTCAGCGTTATCAATGTCTTAACTGAAAGCCATAGGTCAGGGAGGGATGGCAGTACTGCTAGACATCGACTGACACCTCCTGCCATGCTGACAGATGACAAGCAGAGCCAAGGAAAAATGGCAAAAAGACCTGCCTACTCGTGTGAGCTTGTCTTTATGAATTACTGTTGTAGTTTTTTCAACATTCCGATTGCCAGTCCATCACACAAATACTCTTATTGTGATCATAATGCCTATTTTTGTGTTGTTGAGATTATTGTTGATGATTTTCTGATCCTCTCCAAACCCTCCTAAAATTTTTTGAACTGTTTTTGGTTGAATCTTGAAAATGTCGTGCAAATCATTTTGTTTTATTCAGCTGTGAATTTTCTCTGACTTTGTGAATTTGGTTATGTATGTGCGTGTGTGTCAGACTGTGTAGTGGTGTAGTTGATGTGTAGTTCTTAGTGTGACACTGCGGTATTCTTCTCTTTGATTGTCAGAACCAATGCTCCTTTACCTTGTTTCCCTCTATCTGTCACACTCTTCTGCCATCCACTCTCCCCAGCAGCCACAGCCGGGTTGCAGGTTAACGCAGAGAAGCTCTACACACCAAATGTATGACTTAGAGTGTATACAATCAAAGAAAGCACAAAGTATTATTATGCACAAGAGACCACATGGCCCACAACTACAGAATGTGCTGCTTCTGCAGATATGGATCAAAGTCTGATTTAAATCAGTGATGTTGATTGAGATCAACTTTTTAGTCTTGTAAAAAAAAAGTTTATCTATGTCTGTAAAACTTGATCAATAGGGCTGAGACAACAGGTCATGATAAGAGACTCATGTGATGTGTCCACTATGTTAACCATCAGCAGTTAGTGACAAAATGTATATTGCCTACATAATCTAAATGAATCAGATATAAGAATGTAACTTAGATATTATGAGATGTATTATAATTATAGTGAAGAGTTTATTACATTTTAATCTAAAGATTTGTGCTTTACACATTCACTGAAAAATTCATGAACCAGCTCACTGATATGCAATAAGTAAAAGTCTCACACAGATAAGACACTAGAAAAAAATACACATTAGGAAAACTGAACACAACCTGTGAATCACGACATCACACAATGTATGAATAATGCAACCGGGACCTTGGAGGCCTTCTGGGGTCTGAGCTCTCTTCGCGGCCTCTGTTCTCTTCCTCCGAGAGGAACTGTGCATTAAAGCACTTTAAAAACAAGGGCCCCCACCCCACTGTCCATCTACAAAGTGTCCCTCTGTGACATAGAGGGTGTTTATGAATATGTGTGATGAATGACACAGTTGTCCTAGGCATTGTTTCCAATGCAGTGAAAAAAAACAAAACAAAACAAAAAGTACTGTGTTTCCTGTCACAATTTGCTGTTCAATAAACTGACTGTCCTGAAATCGCCTAATGTAGTTGTCTGTGGTGAGGGTTACGCCTGTGTTTTTTGTTTTTGTTTTTTACACTCATCACTGTATCTGCTTTCAAGGTCCAGTGGTCGTGTGACACGATACAAAAGAAGTGACGCTGCCGTTCCTGTCTGTAATAGTGCTGTGAAAACCAAACAGCAGGGCAGTGTTTTGAAGAGTATGAGGGTGACATTGTGGCTCCTTGGGGCGCAAGAATAGCTGAGGCTGTTGGGATGTGATGACTTCCTGCCCTGTGGAGCCACCAGGTGTCAGTGTGGTTGCGCAGCAGCGCTACGGTCCTGGCATGGGAGTGGGAATAGTGTCAACAGTGCTAAGCTTGGTTGGTGTGGCAGTAAATCATGCGCTCCAGTCTCACTCGCTGTCTAGCTATCTTATTCTCAGTCATGCTAGATTCTGTCTCTTGCAGCTGTGATATAGCTTACACACAGATGTGCCTTTTTTGCCCGTGATCTCTGTTTTTTTCCCGTGTTTATAAGTTGCATGATAAGAGAATGGAAATATGTCTTCTTGGGGATTTCACCTAACGTTTGTGGTTTATAAATCCAACATGTTTCCTGCGCGTTTCAGCAGAACTGATGCTGTGACAGGGGTTTATTCATTATTAAGCCCTTGCAATATATTCAACATACCTGCTTATAGCATTAGTTTCCAGGGTGCTATTTTGCACACCCTGCAGCATAATTACATCATAGTGCTTTCATATAACCCTGCACGTACACACACCCATAGACACTGCTGTCTTTCTATATGTCTGTTTAATGTAGGTCTGATTTCAGCCGCAGCCAGATTTCGAATTGAATTTTGTGCCTCTCCGAGAGACTCCTTTCATCAGACTATCTACTCCAGTGTTTACACACACAAGAGATTAGCCAAAGGATCAGTTTACTACAATGACAAGACTTTGAAATATAGGAGTGAGCACCAGCCACTGTTCTTATGCTCACTCAAATCCCTTTCATGTGTCATGACTTAAGCTTCCACCGTGAACTATTATTAGGCTTTCATGCTTTCCTGCAAGAGGAGAGGAGAAGGTGGAGGAAAAGGAGGTCTAAGTTGAGCTTAAAGGGAGAGTTGATGGAGGGAAGGGGAAACCAAGAGGTGGAGACAGTAAAGGACCATCGATAGAAGGAGCAGAGAGCCGGAGGAAGGGAGGGGATGGTGGTGATGTGTAAATAGGTCACTAAATCAATGGGAATCAGGTTTTTGAAGGGGAGAGAAGGGGGTATTTATAGATACCCGTGGAGACAGATGCATCAGTGACAGGCACAATGATGCTGGGAGCACAGGAGGGGGAAATCTGGGAATAGACAGTGGTCAAATTAGTCTGCAGAGAATTCTAACAAATGGCAAAAGATCCTTAATAGTGAGCAAATAGCACGGGGCGCAGTGCAAAACAAAATATAATCAAATGGAAATCACTGCAGGATGCTTTGAGCAAATGACCTTCCCAGCTCTATTGACAAAATGCAGGCAAACTGTTAGTTGCGGTATTGCAAATGCATTTGCATCTACAGTACAGCTCTACTCATATCCTATTGTAATCTGCGATATCAGAGAGCCACATGACTGAATGGAATATTAGCTTTCTGTTTTGCAGGCTTGTAAGGAGGACCTGCATAGTTATTACTCAGGCACACTGAGAGCCACCGAAAGGCTGCGAAGAACAATAAAAACTCTACATCTGTTTTAACCATTTCTAGCAAATGGCAATGTGGTAATTCTGGCTTTGTGCTGTGGTTTATCCCATTTATTTTATAATGTTCCATGTCTCCGTTTACCAGCTTCAAGTAACAAGAAGTTCCATCACAAATTGGAAATTTGCTCTGAGAGCAAGAAGGAAAATGAATTGAAGAAATTGGTATAAATTGTCTACTGACTGGATTTTTCTAGGACTAAGTCAAGGTCATGGACAAATTGTTCCTTCTCCACTAACAGGGCTGCCTATGTGTGATGTAAAACAGCCTGAATACTGAGTGGTAAAATAATCTACATCTCATCCACATCTCAGTTGGGGAGTATTTGCATAGCAGCCGCATCACCTCGCATCAAAAACTGGCAGAGGACGCACCCAATTACTCCTTGAGAGCTCTTAATCTCTGGCCTGCGCCTAATAATGTTGTTGATAACCTCGCATAGGACAGTGTTTCTGAATACAAGACCATCTGCCGACCACTGGTATAAGGGATGGGGATATGGATATGCGGCAGGCGGGGCATAGTTGAAGTGACGGGGGCAGAGGGGGTCAGTGTTTACTGAAACTAAAGCAGAGTTTTCAAACCGATCCATTAGTATGTTGTTGCTTTAGTAACTAATTTGTCATTGCGGTTTAAAAGAGCCAATGGTGGAAAGTAATTGAGTGCACTTGCTCAAGTACTGTGAATATGTATGATTTTGAGATGCTTGTACTTGACTCGAGCATTTCCGTTTTTCGTTGATTTATAATTCCAGTTCACTATGATATTTCATAGGGAAATATTGCACTTGTTATTCCACGACATTCCTTCAAATGTCTTGTTTTATCTGACCAACAGTCCAAAATCCAAATCTATTCATTTTACAATTATGTAAATCAGAAGAGAGAAAACACAAATCCTCACATTGGAGAGGCTGGAACTAATCAGTTTTTTTTGGGGGGCGTTTTTGCTTGATAAATGCCTTGAATGATTTCTCAATTATCAAACTAGTTGGTAACCAATTTTCTGGCAATCAACTGATTCAGCACTATTTTACATACAAAGCACACGATCATCTCATAAAACATGGTATATATTTTATAGATGAAACCACCCAGCAGTATACAAGGCAGCTAAAATTAGCTCTACATTGACCAGGTACAGCATTAAAATGCTCTTTTCCCGTGAATGAATCTGGAATAATAAAACAGTTTATTTCGCGGTATGATTCTTTATATTTATTTTACGTTATATGTTTTGTGAATGTATTTTAACATTTACATAATATTACACAGAGCCAATTCTGCAAAATGAGTGTTCATAGTACTTGTGTAGATTTTGCTGATGATACTTTTGCTTAAGTATTAATTTGATTTGCATGTCTTTTTCTTATAATTGAGTACTTTATACTTACTTATGCTTGATATTTCTACTTCTGTATACTTATCCCACCAATTAGGAGATTTCCAATGAGCTCGTGTAGCTCGGCTTGACTGATTTGTGGCGGCAAATCAAACGGGCGGCGCGGACTTCGCACAGCTGCAAAAGTCACTTTTCCCCATTTTGTCCTCCGAGCCCCAGTGAAGCGGTGGTTATTAGAGAGAGAGAGAGAGAGAGAGAGAGAGAGAGAGAGGGGGGGGGCAGGCGGAGAGAGAGAGAGAGGGAGGGAGGGAGATAGCGAGAGTCTCGAACTGGTTAGCCTACCTATCCGCTAGGAGGAGAGGAGAGGCTGTCGAGGAGCAACAAAACAACAAACAGCCGCTACTACACGCCGCAGCAGCGGAGTCCACGACGCACGCCAGCGGAGTACCAGCCAGCACAGCGGAGGCAGCGCCGTCGTATCCGCCCCGGAGTGAGATAACAGCCATGTATCTGAACAGGGAAGAGGACAGCGGCAAAGGTGAGAGCCCCGTCAACAATTGCCACTCTTTGCGAGGAGCGCCCTGACACTTTGAAGGTGTTTTCATTTCTGACCCGCTGTTTCTCTCCGAGGGGACTGCCCGACACGAGAAGGTGGGGACGCGCTGTCACACTTCCCCCGTTGACCCCCGTGGGGTTTTTTGGGGGTTTTTTTTCCGAATTCCAATTTGTATTTTTTTTTTTTTTTAAAACAGCCCCGTCCTTTGGCGCGGACGGGTGATGTTGGTGGGAAAAGTGTGGGCTGTCATTATGTAATGTCAGTGCAATTAATTGCCTCCTAGGAGGCTGCTTATCATTTGCTCAACCCCGCATTCATTTCACTACACTGTGAACGGTTAATTGTGAACCTGTTGTACACAGAGACACTTTATCATCTGCAGCATTTTTTATTTATTTATTTATTTTTTTTGCCGGTGTGCACCGCCTTGTGTTGTAAAATGTCCAAAACATTAACAACAACTACCTACTTAAGGGGGCAACATAACACAAGGTCAAAGCCTTCAGCTGCCGTGAAGCCCGAGTGTCATATAGGTTCATTTGCGGTGCTCCACACCTTCCGACATCCTGCAGAAATACTAAGGAGACGGGCTGCAGCTTATCAGTTTGACGGGGAGGGGTAACCGTGCAGCAGCGAGAGGGGTACGGAGGGTACAAAGGAGGCATATTTGAGTAATCTCTCCCACGTGTTTCTGAGGCGTGATTTTCTCTCATCGGGTGCCCAGAAACGCACTCGACTCGTGTCCCCCTGCCGTCGCCGTACAGCATAAATAACTCTCTGGGGGCTGAGAGGTAATGCTGATTACCACCTAAATCTTCAGGTTATGCGAGAATAACACCTGCTGCTACCGAGGATCGAGGAGCGTGGGGTGGGGGTGGGGGGGCAGAGTGGGAGGGGCCATTTCTATCCATTTCCCTGGGATGTGAGATAATGTGATCTCACCACACACGGACAACAGCATGATACTGTACGTTGATGTGTGCGAGCAGCGGCGGCGGCGGCGGCAGCATCAGCATCAGCAGCAGCAGCAGCATCAGCAGCAGCAGCAGCATCCCTGAACAGGAAGGCACCTTGGCTTGTAAAACAATGATGCGAGTGAGAGCAGCCTAAAAATGTTTGGTCTGAAATTAAAAATAAATAAATAATAACGATAACAATAAAAAAAATATATATAAAAATAAATATAGCCCCGTACATAGTCCCTGAAACAAAGCTGCAAGAATCCTGTGATTTTAAGGATATCTAGAAAACCTGCACCATCTTTAAACTAATTTACTTGAATTTGATAAGGAAGCTTCAGTGAGGCCACTTTAAATTCTGACCTCCACGGAAGTGAATGCAATTATTCATGGGATAAGTTTATTTCTTCGGCTTACACATCCTCATAGTTTGCTGTGATGTTTTCCCTCTGCTGTGGCTCCAATTCGGGCGACCTTGTTGTCATGGTGACTGCTAACGATTTTACCCAGTTGAGAATTGTATCTACCTGATGTTAGCCATGAATAATTAACTACTAATAAAGTTTAGGTTTGGGTGTTAAAGATGCCAGCTGGAGCATGTTTTTGTTAGTTAGTTAGGCCATTTTCGGTTTCAACTAGGATTGGATATGGTTTTAGTTGGCAAATCCATTCGCAGCTGAGGAAGGTGAGTTTACATGCAAACGATTACATTTTTTTGCCACACCAGCGGCATTGGCTCCAGGGATGGCAGTGTAGCTGGGTTGGTGGATTGGGTTTGACTACCTTTGGTCCAAGTGTTTGGGACTTCATGATCCAGGAGGTCATGCAGGTTAGCTGCAGGTGTTAGGTGAGGAAGGAAAATCAGGTGTGAGCATTAGTTTGAGGTGCTGACGTAATAAAAGGCAAGATGTTGTGAAGTGAACGTACCTGTAACCTGTTGTTAGAATTGGCGATTGTTCAGCTCAGGTTAAGACAAAAGGCTCTTTCCAGGGATCAATGGACTGCAAGTAATGTATTTCAGTTATGAGTAGGCTGACTACCAATGTGTTGGGGCTACTCCTTTAAGTAAGGGACTCAGTACTAGATTGACACACCTTTAATTGATTTATGTGAGCAGGTGTTCCTTTCTGGCGGGTGTTTCCCCTCGCCGCACTGCCGTGGCCTTTAAATTCACACCGCGTTTCAAGGTGGAGTGACAGGGAAAAGGGAGAAAGGTCTCCAAGGGAAATATTGATTATGGCCTCAGAGGATTAAAGGGGGTGAGGACAAACAGGTTGATCATATGTGAGCCTGACAATCACACAAACTGCCAGCTACTGTCAAATAAACATCTGAAATAAGACTGGATGCGGGCTCCGATCAATACCGAGCTAAATAAAAAAAGTAAATTGGTGAAAGTAGAAAGGAGTGAATGCTGGGGATAATGTGGCACCCTGTTTTTGTCTCTGCAGTCTGACGGCTAAATGGTTCTTTATTTATACCCACTGGAAAACAATTATTCAACAACTATTTAGACTATTTACTGATGTTGAAAATGCAGCAGCGTGAGCTCCTGCAGGGTTTGATTGTAGGGCATTAACAGACAACTTGGGGGATGTTCAGATCATCCAGCCCCCACTCAGCCAACCTTTCTTAATCATGGTGAAAATAATATTTAAAAATATTTAATCAGTTTGTAGGGATGTCAGTTTAAGAATGCACAGAGGTTATTTGTAAGTCTAATCAGTGAACCAATTAGACTTGTGAATAAAACCATCACAAAGCTTAAACAGATTCCAAACATGATTCCAGTTTGTCATTGATGTTGATGTTGCATGTTGCATTCCTCCTGTTGCCAAAAGCAACTGGAGGAATGTACGTTTTGAGACAAAAACACTTTAGGGAACAGGTACAATAAACAGTATTTCAGACTGTATGTATACTGAAACACCAAAGATGTAGAACCACAGACCAATTGAAAGACAGAGCAGGATGACATTAGAGGTTCTTAGAGTAACAGTAAACAGCTCTTAGGGATCTGAGGTGTTGGATATTTTAGCGTTTAGGTTTAGTAAACATCTTTGTAGGGTGGAAGTAATGAGTACTATCGTCCCTGATTCATCTACCAACTATTTTCTTGATCGATTATTTTCTAAAATGTTAGAAAACAGTACAAAAAAAAAAAAGAAAAAAGAAAAAAAAAAAGTCAATTTAAATTCTCAGAGCCCAAGGTGACATTTTCAAATTTCTTTTCTTGTCGACGAACAACCCCAAACCCAGAGATAGCAGCAAATCCTCACATTCGAGAAGCTGGAACCAGCAAATGTTTAACAATTTTGCTTGAAAAATGACTGAAATTATTAATCAATTAAATTAATCAATTAGATTAATCAATCAAAATAGTTTCTGATTAATTTTCTGTTAATCAATTGACTAATTGTCTTGTCTCTACGTTTTTGTATCTCGAATACAAGGATGATTTTCTTACAACTGTCCCTACTGTATCTTAATTAATGATAATTATGCATTTTTCTTTTCTCGTTTAATTAATTACAAGAATTATGAAGTAACAATATATTTTCTGAGTGGATTGGGTTTGTATGTGGCTTTGCCCATGATAGTGTGTGTTTCTCCTCTGTAAACCTTACCAGCAAGTGTGAAAAATGTGTCAGTCAGGGGGCATCATCACCTCGTGCACAAGCTGAAGACCGTCCCTACTTGTGAAATGTCTGTGCTACACAGAACAGGGAGATTTACTTCTATTCCCACTTCAGCAGGAATTTGAGCTGAAGCCAGTAACTGAAGGGTTTCAGCTTGTCCGACAGCAGGGGACCACTATATGAAGAGCTTCCAGATTCATCTATTGATGATTGTTTCCACGAACTGACTGTGACATGTTCGGAGAGGGAACCTGTGGTTGACTGACTTCATGTATTATGCATGTCATCACCCTGATCTGTATAACTGACAACAAGAGGTGGATCAGTAATACAGCTTTATGGCCTGTTTAGGTGGAGCAGTGTCACCTCAGGACATTTTCCCCTCTTGTCTTGCATATATTGCATTGTCCAGTTCAGTCTCATGCAGGATAAAACTGAATGCAGTTTTATGTTATTAAGTCCTTATGTAATGAAGAAATCAGTGTAGAGCTTCACTCGTTTGCTTAGCAGCACAAAGTGTTATCCTTCTGCATGACGACGTTTTGTTATCTCTTCTTTTTGGTCTGGACACAGAGTTTGTGCATCAGAGACAAATTTCCTTTAATTTATTAGATGTTTGGTCCTGTACTCTGACTGGCAGCCCATAATATCTACCTCTTAAATATGATATATGGTAATACTGTCAGGTTCGCTGTTGATTTAGGTTGATGCTGGCCTCGGATTTATGCCGGAGGATTAGACTCCAGGGTCAGGTCAGGGTCCAAAGGGCTAACTAAATGACCTTAAGTTTGGCATGTGGAACCTGCACTAAGAGAGCGCCTCAGGTAGGGCTCATTGTTTTGGGCCTTTTCGCAGATAAATCTGCAACTTAACAAACAGCAGAAGCCATCATGTGATTAATTATGAAAGGAACAGCATGAGTGGTAAAAAACATAAATTAAAAAAAAAAAAATTTCTTGGACAATTTATGGATTTTTTCCTCTGTTTTAAGACTGACCTAATTCTGTGCCCCTGAAAGAAATTATTTTAGCCATGTCAGGGGCACAGCTCTAGAGATTGCAATATCTGTCAGTCCACTGCTTTGTTCCAGACCGAAGTATCTCAACAACTATTGGATGGATTGCCATGCAATTTTTTGTACAGAAATTCATGGTCCCCAGAGGATGCATTTTAATGAAATGTCATTGTCAGATCAAAATTTAATTTGCTTGATACTTTGGTTTATGACCAAATACCTGAAAAACTAATTACATTCCCATCAGTCTCA
This sequence comes from Xiphias gladius, assembly GCF_016859285.1. NCBI lineage: Eukaryota > Metazoa > Chordata > Actinopteri > Istiophoriformes > Xiphiidae > Xiphias > Xiphias gladius. Next base: position 19,109,161 of record NC_053407.1, on the reverse strand, counting down.
GCTCCACTTTGCGTTTAGTGCTAATTAGCAAATGCTAGCATGCTAACATGCTAAATTAACATGGTATTTTTGTGATCCCTCTTCGGTTGTGGGCCCCTGACTTTGGCGTCAACCCTACTCATGCTCTTACATACATTTTCATGGTTGTGATGAGAGCCTTCATATAGTTGTGATTTACTGTACTCACTTACCTCTGAATGAGAAGGTCTTCATTATGCCTGGGGTTTTGACAATTCTTGGTGTACGAGCTTGGTGGTGTCTGACAATTCTTGGTATGCATCAAAGGATTTTAACTGCTAAGGAAATGAAATGGAAAATAGAGGGAATTTGTGGAGAGTTTTATAACATGGTGTGAAGTGTAAGTGTCAGCAGAGGACTGTGAGTTCCTAACCTCTTTGTTATTATTGCCCTGTAGAAATTGATGACGCCCCTCTACTTCATGGCTGTTTTACTAATGTGGGACGGGAAATTATTTGAGGGGGATTGCTGTGGCCGACTTGTAATGTTCATGCCTCTTAGAGCAAGATGAATTGAAAAAAAAGCTGGATGCTTGCTTGGAGAAAAGGAAATGCTGTGGGCTTTGCAGCTGCATTCAACAAGTCTGTATTTCTGTGATCAAACTTACAAGGACAGATTACTGGAGATATTCATTCATGATGTCCTCTAATTTCTCTCCTAATATTGTTTAAATTGTAAAGCTGCCACAAGCTATTCTGTTTTTCTCTCAGCTTGCTGTATTGATATCAGATCTAGCAGATGAAAATGTGATATTTTACAGCAGAGCCTGAATTTAATGCATTGAATTCAGTCTGTGAGCATCAGATTGTTGAGGACAATTGCAGCAGAGACTTTTAGATATGAAAGGTACATAAAATGGCACAGGAATAGCGTAATTGTAGAGAGCGTTTAATCAGCCTGTTTGACATTTAATAGATTGCTCGCCACTTAAGCTTAAGTTTATTTAGCTTTGAATGGATAGGCAAACGGTTAACAGCTTCAATTTATTATACAGATGGATGTTGTCAGCTATGCTATTGGGAAAATCTCAAGGATCACTGGAGTCAGAGGAACAGGGTACAATGCTGCGATGGAGGCAATTAGATGCTTTTGTAGGAACACCTGCCACGAAACACGGACTTGGACCTGCTGTTCCCCTGAGGGAGCTCGTCATCCTCCCAGGTGGAGCAGGAAGCCGTATCAACTGATTAGAGCAAAGTCTAATCACACTTTGAAATAACATATAAACAAAATGGCAATTGTAAAGAATTAAAAAAAAAAAAAAAAAAAGAAATTACTTTTTATTGATTAAACTGCAGCCTGGTTTGAGAAATTGGTCTTACATAATATAAAGCAGTGTTAAATACCAGATTTGTGACTAAAAACAATTACTTTTTACTGGTTCATTCCCCTTACTGGTAACATTTTACTTTAAATACCCCTATTTTATTTATCAGCAGTATATAAACATTTAACACAATAATGTAGTTGTAAGAGGCTTTAAGGACATTTTTAAGTGTTAATTAAACCACGTTATTTGTCAACAGCTATAACTTTACCCATGAAGACATATTTTATATCATTAAAACTACTATAACTATTATCCGTTTATACACCGGCTCCCACATATGGGTTCCTCCACAGGACGAGTTGTAGCTGTTGACAGATGCATTAATAAATAATTCATTATTGTATGTCTTAAACCACTTATTAAATGTTTATATATAGGAAGACATAAGGTAAAGTGTTACCCCTTATTTGACCACATATTGAATAAGTGATGGAAGTCCTGTTTGTCTAATATGTGTATATGATAAGAAATAAGATCCATATAGCAGACTTGTTGATACCTCTGTAGAGCTGGAGTTATTTTTTATGGTGGACTCTCTCAGCCTACTGGATTGCAGAGGAGGATGAGGTCTTTCATTTCTCCTTTCTCTGCCATCTTCTGTCCCTTTCTCTTCTGTGTCTTGGGGAGGAGGAGAAAAAGGGCCATGCCGGTTAACATCAGCTGAGGGACGAGTGATAGAAAGCGAGATGTAGAGAGGCATACGATAGAGTAGAGGCGAGCGTGAAAAGATGGAGAGAGCAAGAGAGGGAGAGGGAGAAGCAAAGAACAAGCCCTGGAGTACTAGCCAGTCAAGGTCACACAGAGGAGAGGAGGCCCTGCATGTATACTGTATGTCTATGTGTGTATGTGTGAAGGGAAAAACAGTGGGGATGGGAGGCCCACATGGTAAAGAAGGAAGAGTTGGTGACAGCGGATTGGTTTAGTCCGGGATGGGGGATTTTATGGGGGAGGGATAAAGAAAGGAAGTAGAGGAGGGAACAGAGGAAGCCAGAGATGAAAGAGCCTGTAATATGGCTTCACGGCACTCACTGCCTAATATTCTCTTCAGTTCTGTGTTTATGAAAGGAATGGCTTAGTAAATGTGTAACTTTGAACATGTTTGACTTAAACGCAGAGGCAGTGGGTGGTACATTTGTAATTTGTATGCTACTACTGTGTCATGACGTTCTGCATGTACAGTAAATGCTTCCATGTATGCTGTTTCATGACCATCCCGTCTTGTCGTGTTGATCCATGTTCTCTTCGCAGTCTCTTTCTCTTATTCTCTCTGTTGCTTTTTCCCCCCTCACCACTCGATGACCGCTGCTGTCTAGTTGCAGCTCCTACTGTCAGTAGATGCCACGATGCAGTTTGTTAAGCGCATGGGTTTTGAAAATTAAAAGCAATAGCTCTGCAAGTACATCCTACCACCTTTTTCAGTGTTCTGAAAGCAAAGAAGCACGAGGAAGACACCGTTAATCCCATCCAGAGAACTTGCTTTAGTTTTGATCAGTGGTGGGGAAAGGGAGACTATTACATAATGGATAGCCCGGTGCTTGTCATCTTAGGATCAAGTGTATTGAAAGCGGGATTGTGGTTTTGCTGAGAACATCCATTATTCGGTTATCCTAGCAGGATGCAGGGAGTCGCTTGGAAATGTGATCACTGCTGTCTCTTCAAACATATTAGCCCTGTTTGCATCTCACACCCAGGAGAGATTACGAGTGTGAGCAGTTGCTATAGTGTTTTGGAGCACCAAGTTGCTGATGTGAAAGATCTGAGGTGGCTCGGGCGCTCTTTGACATTATCTCTCTGGAGCAATGGTGTGTGGAGGCGTGATAACGTATGATGACTTTGTTTGCAGGAGGTCAGGAGTTTGCCCTGCTGGTGGCCCCTTGAGGTCACTTACATCTCTTACTGTTTTAGATAACCTCTGTCTTAATGTATTCATGCTCCATTGATGTGATTTTATTTTACTAATGTCCTTTTTCCCCTCTGTCATCCTAAAACGCAATCACCACCACTAATCCACACACTAAACCTCCAGTTGTCACACAATTACATTCAGTTGAAGTCTCCCAGTGAATTCTTGGCAAATTATCCTGTTGACAGACATCATTACCATTTCAAAGTGTAATTAATCTTTCAACACCATGATTTTACACAGATGAAGAGTAATAGCTTTTGTAATAATGGTAATTTTATTCATCTTAAACAGAACCGATGGAGCTAGTGTATAAATGACCCTTAACTTTTTTATTATAATATTGGACAGCTGAAAGACTAGAGAAAGGAAGAGAAACTAGGGGAGAGAGACAGGGGAATGACATGCAACAGAAGAACCCAGCTGGAATCAAACCAGGGACGCTCCTGGCATACTGTGTCTTTTGGCATCTTAACCACTCATCCACAAGGGTGTCGCGACCCCTCACTTTAACTGAGAGGAATCTGCTCTAAGCCATGCAGTCAGATAGTGCTAGTTCAAATAAAAAAATCTTTTAATAGTAAAAAAAAAAAATATGGTCAAGCAAAAAAGGTATACAGCTCCCACACACTTCCAAAATGCATGGTAAATTATTGAACAGATACATTCTAGTTAATCCAAGGTCACCAAAACGCTGCTCAATAAATTTACCTAATGTGTTGAAAGTGTGCAGAAGCTATTTTTTTTTAAAGGAAGACAGGTAAAAAACTGAAAAGTGCAGTTATTTTTCTATATTCCTAAAAAGGGAGTGTTTATACAGGAGACGTATCATGCTGTTTGGTTCAGTACAGCATGTTCCACAACTTGCTGTGTGTGCTCCAGCATTAATTGGTGTGTGTAGCCGCGCTATGTCTTGGTATTTAGCAAAAAAGTATGTGATTTTGTGTGAGCCACCCTGTATCTGGCAAGGTAGTCAGACTGACAGATTGGGCTGTATGAGCGCCATCTCCTCAGCTTGGCTGCCTGAGTGTTTCTCCCTCGTTCCTCCTTCCTCCCTCCGTCTCATCTCCCTATTACCCTGCTTCAGTGGTGACCAGCAGGGTAAGGGATATTTTTCCTCCATTCGCCTTATCTAGCTAGCTGTATAGGTAGGCCCTCTCCCTGGATTAAGTTCACTCTTCCATAACTGTAGCTGCAATACCTGATGGATTAGCCATACAGGTCTGTATCCCCTGTGCTTGAGCCGGGAAGGTAGCTTGTGACAGCAGGAGGTTAAATTGCCAGATATGGCTGTGAGCACTCTGTGTGTTCTTGCATTACTCTAAAATGCATAGATACTGTGGATGACGAAGAAGAGAGAGCTATTGTTCTGCAGGACTGAACAGAGGGAGGCTGGGTCATGACTAGGATTCAACAGATTGATCGTGTGCGTCTCCGTGTGTGGGGCGAGTTCACACAAACTGTTTTCACACTCATCCTTTTACTAGAAATGCATTGACAATAATAGAAAGATAGATTTCCAGCAGCTGCTCTCAGTACGTCTCCATGTTTTTTCTTTTGGTAAATTGAAAATGGTAACATTTGAGTGGACACATTTACACAGTTATTATGTTTCACATCTGCTTTAGGTGTATCTAGCCATTTGAGCAAATAAGGCCTTTTGAAATTAGAATCTTTCAGGCTTTTGGTGCCCCACTAGAGCTACTTGTGGAGAACGGGATGGAGGGAGCACAGGGTAGAGGAGGAGGAGGAACAGGAGGAGGAGCAGGCAGGACAGGGAGTAATGAGCCTAGGCAGGACAGACAGATGATGTGGGAAAACCTGACACAGACAAAAGTAATACACAGGCCCACATCTCTAAATCCAAATATGGATTCACATGACTGATTGGTTAATGGAAAACCTCGGAGTGAGGGGTTGGGGGTGAGCTATGGGATTCATCAGCTGAATATTTGGCTTAAGAAAAGCAATGCTGACCCCATTCCCACTGTAACTGAGTACCTGTTGTGAACACAAAAAGATCAAATTACTGATAACAACTGGGAGACTCTTGTTATTGTTCTCTCTCCCTCCCACTCCATCTACAAATATGATCTGGATTACTGTCTGCGTTGCCCCTCTTGATTCGCCACCAGCCATCGAACGTTTTGCGGTCGCAGGCTTATCATCCTACTTTTGCCTTGGCAGCAGTGTGAATTGGTGCAGCTAGAGGAGCAGAATGAATTGGATGCAAGCAATTGTGCATGCTTGGGACTGAGCTGAGAGAGCTCAGCTCAAGACTCAGTAGAGCTGAGGCACACCAGATTGGGCTGATTCGCCCAAGCAGTACATTTCTGATCGGGCTGGGCTACAAAGCTGAAATGTGCCTTTTGTGCCACTGGTCCACACATCTGACATGCTGTAGAAATTTCTCTCTCTCGTTCTCGCTCTCTTCACTCTCACGCCAATGAACAGCAGCGCTTTTCTACATCCACAGATCATATTTCATGTGCGCAACATTCATTGATTAATGCCAACCGCCCTGAGACCCTTCTTGGTGATTATGGCTCTCATGCTTGGGAGGGGCCACTGATACCCTTAATGAGTCATAAAAGATGAAGAATTATACACTCCAATAGTCTTGACATTGGATAATATTTCAATTGGTCACTCACTCTTGGAGTCTATTTGCTGACAGAGTTGGCACACACTCAGATGCCGCCAGACATGCATTTACACAAGTAAACAGAGAAATCTTGACTTTCCAGTCCTGTGGAGTGTTCCATGGACTCGGGATATTTAGGTACAGGCAGGATTCTGCTGCACAGCCCGGAAAAACAAATACGCAGGTCATACACAGAGCTCCCAGAATGCACTCTGATTCAGCTCAGCTCACTCACCACCAAAATAAGCATGTTGATTACATAATCAAAACAAGAAGCTTGAATGCCAAAAACCACTATAAGATAATTGTAATGCTATCATCCAGTGTGGTAATGTTTAGAATCTGTTATAGGAGACTGATTGTGCTAAATTATGTTGTCTTATACGTTATTATCCACTTGATAAGGACAGTGAATTGTTTTCCCACCAGAGACGGTCAGCACATTCATAATGAGATGATGGAGGTCTTCACTTGTCAATTGAGCTATCGTAGATGTATGCATAGGACGTCAGGGTATCTGCCTCTCACACCATCTTTGCCTGGGATATATGTGTTCCTCCCTTGTCTCTGAGTCTATTCCCCTCTAAAACCCACCGCTTAATTATAGAGCAACAGAGGGAGGAGGTGAGGACAAAGTGGGAGAAACGAGCAAACGCAGGAAATAGGGAAGAAGAGGGCTTTAAGCATGTAGCTAGAGGAGGTAAAATGGGTGCATGAAGACAGCTGTGAGAAAGTGACGTCGGATAGGGAGAGTGTTCATAATTAGGATTGTTTTAAAAGTAGCATTACTTAAAAATTCCAGTTAATATTTGATGATCGCTGCACTCCGAGATCCCCCACTGGTAAGGCTCTGACTCTGAGGCAAACACACAATGACTGCACATCGGACATGGCTGAGGATTGACAGGCATGTGGCTCCCAGCTTCTTCCTACAGTCTTCCTCCTTCATAAAGTGCCTGATAAACCTCATTAAGGACTGTTCACGCAGGATATATATGGACATGAGACATACCAAGAAAGGGTCATGTATAAAACATGAATCGCCCAAGGTTGTATAGCAGAGCATATACATGGATCTATAGTGCTTTATGCTGTTTAAGATTTTACCTGCAGTGTAAACACAGTGGCAGATGTGATGTATGTATGGTATTTACCATCGGTCCCTTGTGTTGTGTTACATGTTGGTATCTACGGTGTAAAAAATGATGAGCCATGGTCTATTAACAGTGGGAATATTACCATTCTGCGCAGACAGATTTTGCACACACCTCTGTTTCAGTCCAAATCCCTGGGCCACATTCAGCCCCTCTCCTTTACTCCTCTGAAATATTAATATAATGTAATAGGCTATTTTTATTAAATATTTAATTCTGTGTCATATTTGCATCTCATAAACCGCTGGTCAGTGTTACTTGAGATTACCTTTGAATTTTTAAAACTTGTAGGACTGGGACAGAATTAGAATAGCAGAGGAGCAGAGGATGGTTGGTAGAGGACGTGAGTGTGTAGTGTGTGGTGAGCTGGGAATCGCTTCGGGAAGTTCAGTGAAAATGGTTCTTGTGTCCTTTTGGCTGCTCCATTTTCCTCTTCTTCTACTTCTAAACACAGCATGCTCTCCTCCGCCTCTCTCTGTTTATTACCCACTGTTTGCAGCAGCACTTTGTGTAATGTGCTCCAGACAGATTTGACGGGCTGGACGTGGAGCATAAAATACCTCCTGTTAGAGTAGCATCTAACTAGAGATCACAAGCCAAGGTATTTGGAGTCTGGGAGGTTTAGATAGAAGAGTAAAGAAAAAAAAACTAAGAAATGAATGGAGGGATGAAGGGCACAGAGCCACGGAGACAGTGGAATTAAGGCTGAAGCTTTTCCCCCGATCTTAAAATCATAACCTTATGGAAATATATCCCTGTTTCCACAAGGAAACCAGGATTTCTTACCATTAATTAAGTTTAATTGTAACTAAATAGTGCCATAAAATGGTGTTTATTCTCATTTTCTGATGTTATTGTTTCATTTCAATCAGATTATGTGGTAATATTCTAGTAGAACAACATTTCCTCTTCAAAGTACATGATCTTTGAGGTGGAAAGATCACAATACCAAAAGAATAACCTCTTACCAGTTTTAATATGTCTGAGTGTCTGGTTATATCGGAGCGTATAAACATCTTTATAGTGCTGACCTAAGTTTTTGCTGCGTACAGTTATGGGGCAGGAAAATCCATTGCATGCAGCCTTTTTTGTGTGCTGTTTCAATGGTTTGAGGCATTGCTGTTGGAGGTTAAGTTATAATATCGGTTTCTGTCTTATGCACTCAATGCTTAACCTGTTGAATGTTGCTTTGCAGTCCGATTTGGGAATGGAGGCATGAATGTTTAATTAAGACATACATGCCTCCACCTGCATGGTTTTCATTTGCAAATGCTTGTTATGACTAATCCTCCTTACTTAGACTTTGTTGGCATTTAGAGCCAAAATGTATCTCGGGTGATCTGATCACCAGTGAGCAGCTCTTAAAACAGGTGTAATTTAACCCAAACAGCTTTGAGGAGCTCCTGGGATTGAATCACTCCAACAGCATTCAGCGGTGGTCAGTGATGCATGTGACTGCATATTCAGTGTAGTGTGAAAGCAAGTGCCTCCCTGACTGCATGCAAGGGCCGTGGGGTCTTCAACTTTGTAAAACATGCATATAGCACGACAAGTTGTTTGTTTGTAGCAAACAGCATGGACAGTGTTTTGAAGTCGATTCATGAGCAGAGGTACCAAATAGCAGTTCTTGTCTTTACAGTAGCTCTGTGGCTGAGCACAAATGTGCTGAGCAGCGGTTGCAGTTCCCACAGTCAAAATCAAATGTGAGCCAGGAAGCAATGTAATCACTTTTAGACACATTCTGATGCCAAGTGTGATTTGAAGCTGAATCTAGACACATTTTGGAAACATTTGGTCTGAACAGGGTATGAATCACGTGAAAGGGCTGTTCTCGGATTTTTTACAACCTTGACCAACTGGAAAAGTTAATGATAATAAGTTGTATAAAATACTATTTGTTCTTATCAAATCATAACCCACTTGGCGGTCATTAGTTACTAACAAAGTCCACAAAGATCCACAGTTGTTTTAGAGGAGAAAGTAGTGATATGAGTAATGACCTACCTAGTACTGCCTAGTTCTTTTTGGCTTTGCAGTGGAAAGCAGGCTCATGAAAAGCCCTGAGCATCTCTAGGCCTGCGTGTCTATGCTCATTCACTGTCTTCGTCCAGCCAGGGTGCACGACCACAGCCAGCCATACGTGTGGTCTCCTCTCCTCTCCTCTCCCCCTCCCCAGCCTCCAGCCCCCAACTAGAACAGCCTTGAGGAAGGGCACGCTGGCAGTCCTCTGTATATGATTTTTGTACTTGCTCTGGAGTAATCCTATTTTGGGTGCTGCTTTTTGAGCAAAGGTCTGAACGCAGGCAGGAATGACACTTCAGACCCCTCCCCATACATATTTTTACTTCGTCTGTTTATGACCACTCAACCGTTCAACCATACATCACCCAGGAATGCTGTGGATGTGGCACTTATTATTTCAGTCATTGGAGACAAGGGTACGGGGTCCAAATGGGATGCACAAATCTTTCGTACTCTGTGTGCCCTCCCATTACTCTTCCTCATTCTACCTAGTCTCAGGTCCCATTCTCCATGACTGTCAGCCCACACAGGAATCCTCCAGAACAGCCTGGTGAATCACCCTGCATCCATAGGCTAAGCACAGCTGAGCCATGTTCTAACAATTACACAAATAGGCATGGACACATACCCCCACACACACATACTCCCCCCTGAACCTTACATTTCATCTGTGCATCATTTAGTGTTTTGAAATGGTATAGTGCCAACCACTTTACACATTTCCATTAGATAAATGTCAGGGTGTAGCACATAACCCTTCAATTAACTTGTGAATAGCCATTGATTTTCAAATAGAAGTGGTGTGTTCAATCACAAAATGTCCACAAAGCTCTTGAGTGCTTGATCCAATAATTATTTTACTTTTCGGACTTAATTGCGCACATTTTTTATGCAACACTGCCTGGAATATAGTGTTTTGAACATGTGTTTTTAATGAGAATCTACAGCCACTTTAGCAGCACTGTGAGGCTGTACTCAGGCAGAGCATTGCGGCCAGCAAAATGCTAATGACAATGTTAACCCGTTGATTTGTAACAGGTATGATGTTTATCACGTGCACCTACAGTTTAGCATGTTAGCATGCTAATGTTTTGTAAATGTCACAAAGCACAGCTGAGGCTGACGCAAATGTCATCATTTTTGCAGGTGTTTGGTCATAAACCAAAAATTAAAATTTTGTCCTGAACTTGGCGCAAGATGAAAGTTAAGGGATCACCAAAGTTATTACAATTCATCCTGAGGGGAACATGAATATCTTGACCATATTTCACAGCAATTCACTCAATAGTTGTTAAGATATATCAGTCTGAAGCAAAGTGAGGGACTGACTGACTGGCATGCTTGCAGCATGGCTCTAGTGTGCCGCTAGCATGGATAAAAAAGGTCCTGGGAGATTTCCTCACCAAACTGAACTCAGTCCTAACCAAACTAATCTGAACTTATCAGAGCTGAAGTGAGTTCTTTTTTAGAAGGAGCCAGAAAATAGGATCTCAAAAAACCTCTGTTCAATTCAGCCAAATATGAATGAGATACTGATCTAACAGGAGCCTCTGTTTGGAGAATGTTCCTGGATAGCTTTGCTTTCTCGAGAGCCCCTCAATTGGCTTAAAGGTCAGGTTGCATACAAATCACACAACTGCCCTGTTTGTCCTTTTAGTAATTTAACAGACCTCATAGGCGCACGGGGCTGAGAGGCTGCCTCAACAGCATCCTTTATTCTTCGCCTACTCCATCTGGCCCATTACCAATGACGAGAGTTATAGCTCACTTAAAGAGTTGATAAATCAACTACGGATTCAGGTTAGTTCTGCCTCTTTGTTTTTCAATCCAGTGACAATAAATAATTGGATTGTTTGTGACATCTTAGTTTGCCTGTACCCAGGTCAGGCAAAGCCCAGTGAATACAGTACTCTGAGCTCTCAAGAGGGCAACAAGTAAATTGGAAAAGAGATGGAAAACAATACACCACCGCTTTCCACATTTAATCATGTATTTGTAGTAGATATACAGTGTTGCTCAATATTACCATGCCAAAGAGACATCAAAGTTGATTTCCCGTAATAACTTAAATTCTCTTCTCTTTCTTGCTCTTAATTCCCCTCCAGCCTGAACTCACACTCCCTGTGTAACATCTTCCCCCCTCAGGTACGCCTGCAATAGTTAGCCAAATGTGTATATGTATATGTGTGTATGTATGTGTATCGGTGTAATCTTGCTGCTCTGCCAGGCAGATGGAAAACTTTGTCGTATTGGTCGACGTGACAAACAGTGACATACTGCACGGTACTCCAGGTATTATGAGCACTCCCGGAGTCCGAGGTGATATTGACTGCAGCAACAGCCCCTTCGTGTGAGTGTCAAGCTCATGTCTCCATGACGGTTACTATTTATATGCTTGTGAGTAAGAATTAAGACAAGCTATTACAGTATGGAGCAAGGCTAAAATGTCCTCAGGTGCTGTGTAATTGAGTTAATGTGCAAGGAAAATTACAGGCTGCTCCCAGCAGAAGTGAAAGCCACGAGGACCAGTAGTTGTGGGAAACTATATTTCCCACGAGTCCTCGATTGTATCCTGCTGCGAGCAAGCAGCTGCATGTTATCGTCAATAAGTCCCAGTCTGCTGGGTACCACCCAGCTGTAAATTGTTGACAGTTGTACAAGCAAACACATCAATGGGCAGTCAAGCAACAGACAGCAGTGCTGAAGGCCAGTCCAAGATGACCCTACAGTTGCTTATGAAGAGCAAATTATGTTTATATAGAGCTGTCTGCAAAAAGTAAAATTCTATTCTGGCAAACATGCTGAATATTAAATTTTATCATTAATTATTAAATGTGTTTCTTTTTTGGAAGAAACCGGCTTTTGAGTCAGAGGAACGTACAGTGGATGTTATAGGTCGTATTTCATTACTTTAATTTGTCCTTCCATTGATATTGGCTGATGCTAATGAGGGTTTTTTTCGGTGGTGTCTGTCCAGCTGGAGTCTAAAAGCAGAGGGGTATTTAAATCTCCTCCTGACACAGAGCCAATACAGTGCTGTCCCAGGGGCCTCTGCTCAGTCCACAGCACTGAAGAGGACAGATCACTTCGATCATAGTAGAGCTTTACCGTTAATGCACAGCCGCTGATGGGAAAGGTCACCTGGGTAGAAAGATGGTCACTGGCGAGACAGGATTCTCTTTTCCATCTGATGGGAGCGGAAGTCACTGAACAAATATAAAGCACTCTGTTGTAGAGTTATTCTGTTCTCCATCTGCTCTCTTATGACAGTGTAAATTGAAGTTTGGCAGCCTGTTGCGCATAAAAAGACAACATCAGACCCATTATTTCGTCCAAAGTAACCTTTAGCCGTCCCTCACGTACCTGTTGTGCACTTGCACATCCTCCCCTCATCAGCACTCCTGACACCAGTTGTGAGAGGGTTGTGGTCACAGGCGAGGCAGAGTAATCAGTCATCACACCCGCCGAGGGTACAAGTTCGTCGGTGTGAGGCTTTGACCCCAGGGAAAGTGTGTGCCACTTGCAGAAAGACAAAGACATACATGCGCAGACATATAGATACACACGGCTAGCATCAGGTCATGTGAGTTCTGTCATTTAGTGGCTTTTTTATGGAGTCTAAAGGGATACGACTTTGGCTGGGTTGTGACAGAGTCAATACTCTAACCTCTAGCTAGAGGCTAAGGTTTGCAGTGTCCTGGGTTTTTACTGCCTGGTCTGTCCAGACAGGTAATAAAGTGCTTTGTACAGGGAGTCTTTAAATTGAATGAAGAAGGCAAAGGTAGAGGCCTCCAGGTAGTCATGAATCTAAATTAATTCATTTATGACAAATGTCCGTCTGGCTTTTTCACATGAGCTTTGCTCAGTAGATGTGTGTCTGTTCTGGTCAGAGTGATCATGTCAACTTTTTAAGCTAAGCACATTGTGTAGTTGCGTGGTGTTTGATGAGATTTTATAGAAACCATAACGGAGAGGCTGGGACCAGGCAGCTTCACCGTCATTTGACTGTCATTTAGCTGTCACTCAATTAAAGTTGCACTTGTCCTTCCAATACTTTAATTACACCCTCAATAATTGTTTCTCATTTGTGAAGGGAGTGAGAATATTTCGCCTAATATTTTTATGTGAAGAGGGGCAGTAGAAATTAGACATAGATACAAAAGCATATACACACACACATACACAAACACACATACCATGAATCCATACAACTCTGCCCTGTATCCTTAGGCAAATACAATTGACTTTGACTTGAATTAGATTTTATAATGCCACCCACATAATACATCTGGAGCATCCGAGACCTCTTTGTCTTGGTTGATGTCACCAGCAGTGAGCTGATGATGTGGGCAGACGGGGACTGTAGGCCTGTATGCATATGCACAAGCTTCACAAATTGCTCCTCAATAGCATTAGAGTTGAGTCCCTCTTCCCTCACTCCCACTCTGCTTTTTCCTGCACTGTTCTCTCTGCACTTTCTTGGTTTCTTCACATCCGTAAAGCGCATGTGTTCCCACTCATGTCACTGCGCTTAAGCTGTGTCAAGTGGAAGAATATGTGTGTATTAGTGTGTGTGTTTGCATTTTTGAGCACATGTGCATGTACCCACTTTAGAAAGGCAGTAACTAAAACACAATTTTCAACACAGATGGTAAAGCGAATAATGCAATAAATTAGAAGTTAAAGTGAAGTGTGGAGGAGAAGAAGGTTACAGAAAAGGAACACTGAGGGGGTGTAGGAAGTCAGAGGAGCCAGGCAAAATGTTTGGCGACACACAAGACTATTAAAGAAGATGACTGTTGGAAAAAGATAGATAATTGAAGAAATGTGATCTCTGCAACCGTACAGTAAGTAGGAAATGGGGAAAAACAGGGCAGGTCTGTCAAGCTTTGGATTTTTCCACATATTAAACAGATGTGCGTGTGGCTGTAAGAAGAGTGACACTCTGCATTTAAAGAGCTTGCAGGCTGGTACCTTCTTTTTTTTTTTTTAGCCTTTCCAAAACTAAAAATTCAAGAGCAAAGTTGTAAGGAACTAACCAACTACCTACAGTAGTAACCAGGTGTTATTTCCAAGGCCGAGGAGCATATCATTAACTAACTACAGTGGGTTATATTATTTTGTGGTGTTACAGATTATGTTAAGAAAAGCTGATGATTAGCACATCCATCCTATGTAGTGTTGACCCATTATGTTGAAGCTGGTCCTGGATGCTTTAGCCTAGGTCTTTTAACATTTTATCATGTATGTAGCCATTAAGTGCTTATTTAAGACGCCATTTACAGAATTCTCTTTTTAAAATGAAACATTAAAAAGTCAGCTGGAGACAGCATCTTCATCCAACCCATGGGACTAATGTTAGTTTAATTCCTCGAGATACAGCTGATAAAATCTGTCAGCAACACTTGTCAAATTTCGACGATCGCTGAGCAGAAACCAGAGGCCTGCTTTCGCCTCTGTCTGAATTCAGAAACTCACTGTTTTAAAAGTTAATATGAATTCTGACAGGTAAATCTGCCACTGTTATATAGCGCACCCTAACCCGTCTTACAGCAAATAAAGTCAGCTATATATATATAGGCAATTAATGACTCTGAACCTGGAATATTGTAAGTCATGGCTGATTTAGTTTACAGCTCACAAGCTCATTACTGAGATGGACACTAGTCTACCTCCAGAGTATCAACAGCCACCACGTGGACTTCAGTCAATAAAGTCAAGGGCAATAGTGGGACTGGTGAGTAATGGGCTGTTTGTAACTGTGTGAAGTAGCTAGAAGATCCTAAAGCTCCGGGGCCACTAAACAGGAGAAGCTCATTCAGCTTGGTCAGGTTTCTGGAATATATAACAGTCATTTGTCCCAGTGTGACACTCAGGAGGTGAAAGTGGGAAGAGCACTTATAAAAGAGGAGAAAGGTGAAACATGTAGAGGGTGTGGGGGCTACTCTGTCATGAGGAAGACGAAGCCGAGAGGTACCACTGTATGAGACAGTTAATGAAGGATCATATTTCTGAATGTTTTTCTTCATTTATGACAGATCTAGCACACTTCAGTTACCTACGTATGTAATTAGCCAGTAAACTGCACCAGTAGAATGATATCTAAGCAGGCAGATGCGTTAGCCTCTTAAAGCAGTGTTTTGGAATCATGTTGTGATATATGACTCCAATCCATTATTAATGTGGGTTTGATGCGAGATAGGGGCACTTACAAATCGGAAAACAAGTTGGCCTGTTAGAAGGCAGGGAAGAGTGTCCTTGGTAAATGTATTGGGTCCTTCTTGTGGTTTATATGAAAGTCATCCATTTCAATCTGACTAGTTAATTCAGACTTTCAGAGGCAGAGCTGGGGAAGAAAATTATGGCAGAGACACTGATAGATTAAGTGACAGATGAAGATAATGCATACTGTATAAAGTCCTTATCAAAGACATCAAGAGAAATAGATTTTACCAAAATGTTATCTTTATCACTCATTCAATCAGAACTAAAAGTAGATAACATTCATTTACATCCCACTGAGATCACAGCATTAAAGAAAATTAGTTCAAAATCAACTTGTTGATTTCATTTTCTTGAAACAGGGCCTTTACAGTTTAAATATATATATATATGTGTGTGTGTGTGTGTGTGTGTATATATATATATATATATATATTTTTTTTTTTTTAGTTTTATAAAATTTCCAACAGGCTACTGATTTTCATGAATGGACCAGGCTCTGAAAAAATGATAAAAAGTATAGAAGTTGTACACATTCAAACTGAGCTAATTCTGTTCATGCCTCTTTAAATATCCTGAAAGGGAAAATATTCAGTAATCACACATTCATTATTTGTATTGCAGTATGTCATTTTGACAGTTTCATACAGCCCTACTTACAACACAAAAGCTAAGCTGTTCATTGAGCATCTTACTGTGAGCAAGCTGCTGGTTGTTTTGCACAGACACTCTGAGTATTTACCATTAGCATACAGTAGATAAGAAACAGAATAATTCTAAAATGTTGGCAAAGAAATTTATGTAGCTTTTATATTTGTTGACATTTGAAAATGATCTACGCCAAAGGATATCTAAGATACATTCAGGAAATGTAGTAGTTTTCCAAGACATTCAGCATAAGAATATGAGTGTGCTGGACAAAACTGCATCTGTTTTATCTGTTGTGTAATGTTTTTACTATATATACTGTACATCAGTTGTATGGCAGAATCAGAAAAATACCAAGCTTGATTTTGTCCCCTTGTAACGATAGTAAAACATTTTCACAGTCTCACTTACACCCTGAATGTCCAGACCTTGTTGGGTTTTATAAATTATTTACCCATTAAGTGTCAGAGGTGCTGCAAAGATGATGGTGCCATTATAGGCGACACCAGGCATGTGTCACATGGCGTCTCGCTGGTCCGAATCCAACCTGGCTTGTCACTGGGCTGACATGGATCTCATCCCTGATCTGAGAGCAGACAGAACGTGGGTGGCAGTCCTCTTACTCTTGCTGTGAAACAGCCTCTGTGACAGCCCAGCAGTGCTACAGATGAGCCACAGGGAGCATATAGGGACAGAGAACCGGCAGAGCTCCCTCTACCCTACAGGGATGCAAGAGACACTCACTCTCACCACAGGTGCTCTCCACCTGTCAAAATTTCACTGGTGGCTCTGCACATCCCAGTAATTTGCAGCACATGGAGCTCTAGTGTCCACTGTGAACTGGGATATCCAAGTGGTTAAAGGACCATACCAGAATTCTGCCTGTTTTTCCCCATTTCTGGCCACCCTTCATAAACTCAGCATCACTACCATAAATTTCCCAGGGCATACCATGGCTTTTTAGATTGATGAATGGATGTGCCCTATACCTTCCAGGGATCAATTTGCTTTTGATGCTTGCTGCCAACTTGCATGAGATGGATAATCCATCACAGTGAACATTGGGTTGTCTATATTGTTTCTCACAACTATTGTTGCATGGTAATATACAGTAAAATAAAGTGGTGGTGACAAGCGCTGACAGCAGAATTGAAAGTTCCCTGCCAAACATTGTCAAGATACAGTACGTTGTCCCGAAAAATCAAACTTGGGAACACAACCAATAAGCAAACAAGAACGTTTTGTCAAGGATCACGTAAATTTTGTAGCTACTAGAATTAAAGTTTTTTTTTCTGTTCTAAAGTACAGTAATAGATTTTCTTAACTTCCTATCAGCACTAACCTGAGAAAAACTTTGCTACACAGTTATAGTTACAACAAAGACCAATGCCAACGATTCGTTTAAATTGCTCTAGGAAGGCTTCACAATAATGTCTGCATGACGGAGAGAACTGTCAATCATCTGACCTCCATCCTACTTGTAATGACGTTCTGTCTCAAGCAAATTCCTTTTGAGCCTTGCCAGACGGGCTGGCTTTGCATCAACACTGAAAAGGCTAAAATATGCCAGGACAACAGGACATCCTTTCAGCATGCCACAGCACTGGTAGCAACCACCTCTGAGCTTACTGTGTGAATTGTCACCTCATCAGTTTATTTGACAATGACACTGTTTACCTGGAACCACAGTGATTATTGATTTTATCCACATCTCCTCTCTTGAATCAATTTTATGCTGTTCCCACACAAATTATTTTTTTAGTGACTGAGCAAAGGAGAAATATTTTTGTTTGAATGCCTTCATATGCATCTGCTGTTTACTACCACTCAGTCTTTTGTCTTGACAAATAACTGTAAAACAAAAGCAACAAATTGCAGCGCAGAATTGAGCCAGAAGGTAGACAGAAGCAATTTGAAATACGCAGTATCACAATATGACTGGATTAGTAACATTTTGCTGTTGCACACAGAACCTGCCTCAGACGGGACAGACTGTAAAGGCGTCTGACTGACATCTGAGGATTACCCTGGTTTTAAAGAGGGCAGAACCCAGGCTCCGGTACAAGGAGGGGGGCACTTTGAAGTGGCGATTAGGCTATGAGCTTTGCACCCAGAGCTTCTGAGGCACTGCCCTCTCCACCTCAGTCAGAGCATAAAGATGTGGTGTGGCAGCTTTGCTGACTGGACACTGCTCCAGTTCCGCCTGTCCAATTAGCAATTTCTTCTGCCCCTGAGGACTGGTCCCTTTCTGCTTGGCTTAGCTCACTGCATGTGGGCCAGATCACGTACATGTACACAGTAATGCTTGTTGCTACTATGCACTAAGAGCACTTTAAGACTCTGCAGTTTGATATTTTCTGCAAGTTTTGTCTTCGCGTTACACGCTAAATGTCCATATTTAACCCCCTGCACGACTTGGTCCGCTTCAGCGAAAGGGTTTATCGCAAACTCATTTACACTGTCGACGTCACTACTCACCCCACTACATGGAGCCACTTATTTTCTCTTTTAGGTGCATGTAAAAGAAACAGCCACAGAAATCTAAAACCAACAAGCATCTTTCAAGTTCAAGAGTGCTCTGACATCTAAAGGGTTCTGATCAAAGGGTTAAATGGCTGTTCAATTCATCTGTCACTTTAACTGAATGTTACCATTTTAGATGTGATTCATCCCCCTACATTTGGAGGTGTTTTTTCATTCCTTGCCTAGTTAAAGTATAGTAAAGCTTACTGAATGTTACGTGAGCTGTTCTTATGGAATGGATTTCCTTATTCCAGTTATAGCATACAAAACACCGTTTTCTGTGATCTTACTAATGCGTCACCTGCTAGAGTATTTCAAGCCACAGGTTTTGTTTTGTTCAAGGGGAAAGATAAATTGAATTTCCAGAGTGCTGTGATAGCTGTATGTAGTGCAGGCTTTTCATACTCTAATGATGCCTTTTTCTCTGCATAGCCATAGTGCTGAAGATTTGCATATCTCTCTAATACCTCAACACAGTGCATTTCCTTCCTTTCATTCCTCTGCACTGCCTGCTCACAGTGCTTCACTGTACCTTCTAAAAAGGAAGGCATTTTCCATGTACTTTCACAGATCCACCTGACTCTCCAAGCCCTTCAAAAATCAGAGCATCTATCACTGAGGCACTTAGTGCTGAGGCTACCATAGATGCCCTTAGTTGGAGACAAGCTCTATTTAAGATCCATTGCTGATGTCGTAAGATCTAATGGACTCAACTTTATTGACCTCTCTATGAATATACAGTAGCACAGTATATAGCCTGTTTCTATTTCTGAACATTTATGAATAGAGATATTTATCATCCAGGAGCTGGATGTGTTTCACTTATCCTCTAATGCTCAGGAGGACACGGATGTGTGTCTTGACCACTAACAGCCTCTTTGACATTAGAAAAATAATGGGGAGACACCTGAAACAACTTGTAACGACTATTGCGCTGATAATATCTATACTTATCTATACTTTCACAATCGGAACAAGATCAGTCAAGTAGGATTGAGTCTTTTACAGTCTGGGGCAGCCGCTGTTGTCAGGAGATAAACTCACATAAAGGCCGGGAAGAGGAACACTGCTAGCAATTAAACATGGACATAAACAATGTAGGCTTCAAAATGTTGAAAAATCTGCTTTGTTTTATCAAGAAGGAAATGCAAGTTTGTTAGACCGCAAGGATACACAGAATGGATTTTGGTTAGAAAAAATGAAGCAGAAATTTTTTTTTTTACAAGAAAACTTCATAGGGCACCTGTAATCAGGGCACCATTGATGTATTTCTGAGTGTACTGTTAGTCACACATATACAAAAAACTTGAATTGTAATCACTTTGAGTAGATGTGAATTAAAAATAATATATAAAGAATTTGAACAAACACGTTGAAAAATAGTCATGTGAACGTCCGCTGGCAGGTTAAAAGCAATTGACAACACCATGTACAATATATCAACATTTCAAATTGGGGAAAAAATGTTTGTTGACTTTTATGACTGTAATCAGGACAATCAACATAGAAATTGCGAGTAGGAGAAAAATTAACAAGACAATTTATCTTTATCGTTACTGAGGACTCACAGCACGCTGCAAAGTTCATTCACCTCCAGCTATTCCTGTGGAGTATACAGTCTGTGTTGTCCACGTCCCTCCATCCACAACCCAAGATTTTCCTATGCTTCTTTGCCATTTCTTTTACAGATTTCAGTGCAACAGCAAAAAAAAAAAAAAAGGTCCTTTTTTGGTACAGTCACATTCCAGAGTTTTGTTTTCTCATGCGCTTTTGAAGGATTGTCTGTCACTACAACTCTAATCATCATCATCATCATTCAAAACAGCAGTTGAGGCCGAGGGAAGACTGTGGAATACAACCCTGATCCCATTCTG
Source organism: Xiphias gladius (assembly GCF_016859285.1). NCBI lineage: Eukaryota > Metazoa > Chordata > Actinopteri > Istiophoriformes > Xiphiidae > Xiphias > Xiphias gladius. The sequence continues at coordinate 19,088,823 of NC_053407.1, read as the reverse complement.
ATTTTCCATATGAAACAAGTTTACCAGCCACTGTTTGAGCTCGGCTGTTCCCAGAGGACATGGTGAAGCGGGGGATAAAGCAAAGGAGTGAGATGAAAAGGCCAGTTGTGACAAGCAAAGGAAGAGACGCAGACAGCAATAGGGGAGAAGACAAACGTAGTTATTGAAAGGAAAGCATGAGTGTTTGTCAATGTTTGTCACTCAGAGGTGTGAAAATGCATTCTGACACCCATTTATTGCTGTATATTTACGAATCAGAATTGTTAGGAGAAAATCCCCAATTTGAACATTACATTAGTATCGTTCCCGCTATACAGATATCAAAGCTCAATGTGGCTTTATATAACTCTGCTCTAATGTGAAGGCCATTCAGTTGTTTAAATCTGGAGAACTAACTACAACGCAGAGTGCTCGCGAGGGTAGATCCACTCATAGCCACTATCATAACCAGAATGGTTGCGTGTGTGAATCCTCTCTCTGTCTCTCTCTCTGTCTCTCTCTCACACACACACGCACACACACATACACATACTAAGACACATGCGAGCAGCAATAGATGATGTTTTTTATGACTCTCTTCCAGAGCCACCTCTCTCACTGGGCATCTGGTGATACCCATTAATCATGAGTTCTCTTGTGTTGTCAGCCCAGCCTCACTAGCCTCCCCTCTCCTCTCCCTCCGCCCTCCTCCCTCCCTTCACTTTCAGCTTGTCAGTTAACAAGCTGTGACACCATGACAGTGATGTGTGTGCAACTGAGTGATGCCTGGAAAGGTATTGAAATGCTCCGGCATGAAGGGGGTAGTGATGAGATTGGATTTCTCTGCTCCTTATGAAAGAATGTAAAAATGGCAGCTCCTCCTGGCTATTCAATTAAACATGGAGGAGACGGCCCAGCTTTGGGTTGCTATTTTACAAACAATGAAGAAAATATATCCCTGTACGCTAAAAAGCATCATTAATTTTTTCTCTCATTCTGCCTCCCTGTTTGTGTGTGTGTGTGTGTGTGTATGTGTGTGTGTGTGTGTGTGTGTGTGTGCGTGTTTGTGTGTGTTTGTGTGTGTGTGTGTGTACAGGCTCAGTGTCCCTCAGTGTGTTCCTGGTCTCCCTCGCAGTGACAGTGTGTGCTGTTTGGCTGGTGGCTCTTTGTGGCGTCTGTGGTTGGTGTCAACGCAAGCTGGTGAGTTTGCACACACACACACACACACACACACACACACACAAACACATGAACACCCGAGCAACAGATATACTGTCGCTCCCAGTCACATTTGTTGACATCTTAACATGCTTTAATCATCAGAGAGCCTTAATAAACATGGTCTGCTGTGAGTTTACAAGAGAAGGACACTTAAGTGCAGTGGAGAAATCAAAATATGTGCAAATATGATGAAAATCTACACAAATATTATGTACACTATTGCTGAACGGAGAATGTTCTGTACAGTTAATAATGTAGACATATTACCAGTTGTGGAAGAAGAATTAAGAATCCTTTTACTATACTTCATTACAAGCAAAAGTCCTTCATTCAAAATCATATTGCGCAAAAGTATGGAAGTACTGTATATGCAGCAAAAGGTACCTCAAGTATTGGAAGTAAGAAAACTCCAAAGGGTCACAAGACAAATCTAAGGGGTCGTGAGATGATTAATGGGTTAGGAAAAAAACAAAAAGAAAGCTCTGTTATGCAAATTTGTATTTCCTTTTTTGGACTCTGAACTGAATCTTTAGTGTCTTGTGAAACATTGGACATTTTTACCTGTTTTGGTTTCAGTTATTTAAATTAAACATTCAAACCAAAGGTTTGGAAGCTATTTGTTTAATCTGTAATTATATATAGTATGTGCAACCTTGCACGTAATGTATTTTTAATGTAAAATCTCAATCTGAAACTTAACTAGTTACTGTAACTGTTAAATAAATATAGTGGAGTAAAAAAAACCCACAATATTTCCCCTTGAAATGTAGTTAAGTGTCATAAAATGTCATAAAATGGAAACACACAAATAAAGTACAAGTACTTCAAAACTGTACATGAGTAAATGTACTTGTTTACTTTCTACAACTGCACATTACTGTATCAGTGTCACATGACCACAACAGCAAGAACAAAATTAATCTGTCAGATATTTGAAGCTACAACATTAGTAAACTTTGCTGATACAGCATCAGTACCAGTCTACTCAAATAGGAGAAACAGAACCCAGATCCAGCAGACTGACCTCTGATAGAGGGCATATCATTGTGATTATCCATCCATCCATTAGCTATACTGCTTATCCTGTGAGGGTCGCGTGGGGTGGGGGGCTGGAATCATTGTGATTATGTGGTATGAAATGTGATTGATTAAAGGGAGGCAACTAGTCATTAGGCAGGCAGAGGTGTACAGCTGAGTGCTACTTCACTTGACTGATTTTTTTTTTTAGATTTGCATGCCTCTAATGTTAATTGATTTCTGATTCATCCTGTGCTTGTACAACCCAGAAACACCGGTCACCTATTTCAGCTTTAAGGTTGGCTCAAACTCTCACTTGTTTCAGCTTGCGATCGCACTGCTGTGAAACTTATTGGTCCACAGATGGCAGGATTTGGCATTGCAGCAGGCTCTGCACACCACACACCTCTCTACACAATGTCATTTGCATTGCTATTGAATCACCAGTAAGATGGCTGCACCTAGATTACTCGTTGATGCCGTTATGACGTATGTGAACCAGGGGGGGGAATGGTCTGTGCTGAAATGAAAGCGCTGCAACACAGTCTTTCTATTGTTTGATTCACTGGAACACTGTTATATTTGATATTCCACTTTTAAGTAAATGGAGCAGTGAATGACTCCTGGTTTCCTGCTGTGGATGGAGGCAGTTCTGCCGGCAGCACCTTGGAAAGTCCCCGAGGTCCTCTCTGGAGCACTGCTGTAAATGGATCTTATTTCCATCCTGTGACAGTGCCACGCAGCAGCCACAGAGCCGCAGTGGGCTGGGATATGGTGCTGATCTATTGGCCTTATGAGGCTGTGAAGACCACTATCAACCACATCCTCATAAACAAGATGATGTGCTTTTATCTCAGCGGAGACGCTGTTTGTGCATGCCTTATTTTTTCTTTCATACAAGTGCATCTTACCCTGAGCCCTTATCTGGTGTGTGTGTGTGTGTGTGTGTGTGTGTGTGTGTGTGTGTGTGTGTGTGTGTTTGTTGTGTATGTGTGTGGTGGTGGTGGGAGGGACCATAGAGTGGCACTAAGATGTTAATTAAGGGCTTTGTTGTCTCGGACCACTTACTTTGGGAAAAATGTCAGCCGCCTACTGGTGTGAAACCACATCAAACACAGCAGCTTAATGTACAAAAGAATAAAGTGTGACTGAGATAAATGGCAGTCATTTCTATGATGATGAATGTGTTATTAATGTCGCATGATCCGCTATTGTTGACACACTTTGCTATGACAAAGCACAAATACTACTCATCTTGTTAAAAGTCATTTTTCTCACATTAATACATACGTCCTTAAGGCATGTTATTTTCTATAACTGACTAACAGCCACGAAGGCTCAGCAGCTATACGATCTTTCCTTCTAAAAAAAGACGTGTTACAGACACTCCCTCACTTCCCTTGATCTCTTTATCTCCTTTATTTTCTATGGTAGCATTATATTCCCTGAACACATGATTAGAGTGTATATACAGTATAATTTGCATAGACATGTTACTTTTGACAGAGCCCCCATCATTATAGATGTATATTGTATTTTGTGTACTGTAAATTCTTGCAGGCGGATTTTCTATGCACAAAAATTACTCATTAGGTCATAGTTCTCAGTAGGTATTGGTCATTTTACATAAAGCTACCACAGGCCAGTCCGCATCTGAAATTTTATCATTTTTGATATTCCCGAGTGCACTCTTCGACAGTGTCAGCTTTGATAAGAACAAATTTTTGCCTGAAGCTTCAAGTGTCAGTTGTGAGTGGGGCCATGCCAGTTTTGGTTATGATTCATGGGTTAATAGACAAGACATTTTGGGCGAGTGTTGCTGTCGGTGTTTTAGCTTTGGCAACCAGTGCAACGGGCTTTATTTTAAAAGTCCCCATGTGCAGTCATCCTGAAGCCTTCTTCCTGATTGGCTTTCTGTTATTTAAGCCCCCCGGAAGTACAGTGCGTTGAATGCTACCGTCTCCTTCTGCTGGCCCTGCTAAATCTGCTTTTAGAATATGTGCAAAGCCAATGTCATTTTATAAGCGACTTCACATTTTTATTTTACTCAGGTTTTACAGCAATTATTGTTGTGTATCGACTGATTTATTGTCCACCTATCTGTCTGTATAATAATTTTAATGGATAAAACCACTTTGTGGTTAAAGACAAAGGTGGTAACAACAACAACAAAGCAAAAATACAAATAATAATACGATGAGTCACATGGTTATTAAGCTTCTGTGCTGTGGAGCTGATGATTGTCAGCAAGGGCTCGTGTTGTAGGTGCTGGGTGGGATTTTCGGATATCAGAGGCGGTGCAGCTAACATCTGTTTGAGCAGCAGTGGCTGTTTGGCATTCAGAAGCCCTCTGCCTGCTCCTGTGAGCCCTGCGCTGTTTGATCTGTGACATAGTTGTGTTGGAGTTGAGATTGGACATGACCAGATTCACAACCTGATTTGGCCCCTGTTGGGTTTGTATCAACAACCTTCACTGTTTTGGTTGCATTAGCTGGGACTTAGGAGTTCACAGTTTTTAGGAGGATGATAGTAATTAAGCCAATCAGAGGAGAGAGAAGATGTGTTAATCAATAATTATAGAATTTCAAAGGAGAATTGTCGTAGTCATTGGCAATGCTATGATAACAGCACATTAAGTGGATTTAAGTCTTGACTTGTAATATTTAAGTGACAGATAGTGTTGGCGGTGTTCCTGGTGATATGTAAATTTTATGCCTCTGCAATTCAGGCTTCTCGATGTCAGCAAATACTTCAGAAGAACACAGGTATAAAAAAAATGTTTTGACAGATGCTTAAAACGAACGATCACTTGCTGATTTAGCAGTGGACCACCGTTTTAAATAGTGCCCTCCTCTCTAATTATGGTGGGATGTGGGTAATATTGAGCGAGCTTGTAGACTCTTGCTGCCTGCTAATTCACAGCAAACAAACACAGCTGGATGTTGGAAGGCAGTGAACTGCCAGCTGAGACAGAGAGAGTGGTAGTTCACTCTGTCTCCTCTTATGTCGAGATCATTCAAGAAAACCCACAGCATCACCCTGGTCGGTCCAACACCCAGTCTTTTCTCACTCATCTGCAGTGGTGTAGCAAAAAAAAAAAAAGAAAAAGAAAAAAAAGAAAACCTGTAGTGGTTAGGGTATTCTGTAAATGTGGATTTATAACACATTTAAGATAGTTTGCACTGTCTGAAATTTCAGCATATTTCAGCCCTCTTTCCACTGTAACTACTATGTTCTATGTACTACTATGAGGTTTTGTAACATTGCAGAAACTTATTTCCGTCTTACTCTGAACAACATAATTTTTCTGTGCCTTCCAAAATCAAATCACTGTTGAGAGATAAATCAGTTTTATAAAGTGACTATTCTTTGGTTAAGGTGTGGTTGGGTTTAGGCACAAAAATGACTTATAGTAAAATTACTAGTTAGGCTAAGGTTAGGAAAGTTAGGGTTAAGGAACGATTGTGGTCGTGCCTTAAAAAAAAAACACTGACTCGCAGTTGGGAATAGCAAATGGTCTCCAGTGTTAAAGTCTGATGTTTTTTGGACCCATGCATACACCCTGGCCTCCTCCTAACGTGGACTTTGTCGCTGTATAATAACATCACCTGACTCTTCCTTTGCACCAGTCATAATTGCCGTGGCCACTAGAGGGCTGTTTGTTTTTGGAGTGTTTTTTTTCCCAAATTGAAGCTGCAATTTGAGTATGTCTCGTAATTGTTCCGTCATATAAGTTGGAGCTATTTTGAACCTGCAGGTCAGAACCAGACAGCACTGAATACTGTATGAATCATATGAATCGTATGTGTAGCAAAAAGATGGCTGGTTTAAAATCGACTTAAGTATTTTCAAGGGTATTTGAGTAGAGGAAGAGGGGGAACTTCTCAAGCTTACATTGAGGTATTGAGCTGGTTTCTTTGTTTCTTGCCTCATGGCCATAGAGCTGGTGAGGTTTGGTATATTCACCACTATGCATTTCTGCAGCCTCCACACCTCCATTGAGGATAGAAGCAAAGTGTATGTCATCCACTCTACCCATTGCCGAGTGTGTAAATCCCTCCTTGTTTTCACATCCATTCCACCTGGGACTTCCTGTCACTCATTGTTTCTCTTAGTTCACTTTTTGCACCCGTCCCTCCCTCCTATCTTTTCATCTCGCATGCTGTCCCACACTGGCGGTTTTTTTTCTCTCCTGCTGGCAACCCTTTTTTTTTTTTTTTTAAATTTGATATCTATCTTTCAGCCCTCTTTCCGTACTGGACTCTCACCGATCCTCCTCGTCTTCCCACCTTCCTGAAAATTTTGTGATAGCATTGAATGATACATGAGTTTCCTTTGATAGCTTATCCTCAGCTGACAGAAATTCAGTCAGTTTTGCCTCCCCAGAAATTGTCATGCAAGAATACAGCATTTATTGTGGTGCTTACTGTATAATGATTTTTTTTGAATGGGGAAGAGTCTACCTCTTGGGCATGCAGATGTCTTATAGCTTCGATGTGCATTATTGTGTTTTCAAAATGGTGCATGAAATTATGTGACACCATTTCATGTAGTCTGCCAGCATGTCAAGTCAATGATAACAGATATCAAGTGCCTAAAGCAGACTATAAAAGATCATGAATGGTTTTGATAATGTGTGGGCTGAGAACATACTTAGACATTGTGATGTGTTCAGTTTATAAACTTAGTACCTCCTTATCAATGAATGTCAGTTTATAAAAAGACAGTTTATCTAGAAGTCAGTGTGTAAATTACAAACACACCTCTTGCATGGAGCTGTTTAACTAGTCGTTCCTGTCAGATCTATGTTTGTTCATTTGTGGACCTTATCATTTTTGCCCAGCAGTGCTATTGTCAACTCTGGCTTTGTAACAGGTCCAACAATATCCAAATCCACAATACCCAAGGTGCAGACTGTAGTTTGAAATGATATCTGTGTTATCTGGACCTCATGAAGTCTACATCAGTCTGCGTGTTAGGTTCTGAAGCTCAGTATATAGGCTGTTGTGCAATTTGCATACTCATATACTCCTGCTATTTATGAACATTGCATGCAACATAGATAGATCTGAGTCGGTTCAGTCTCCGTTAGAAACTCATAAATTACGTCTGGCTGATTGCCATTCTGTGTTTTTAGTTTAGCGCTTGGATCCATTGGTTTGTGTTTGGAATATGGGTTATTGTACTATATGCTGGGAATATGCTACACAGTCTTAAAGAACACAGATGAGACCTGGGGTCAGAAAGCTTTTTTCAGGCACCTTTTTAAGAACCCTTGCTCTTGGTGTCTTGCTGACTGATCATGTCTAGAGTTCTGGATGGACCCAAAACTAAGATCAGGACCTCACCCATACTGGTGCCTTCAAGACCCAGCCCAACTGAACCTGACAGACGCTGCCACAATTTGAGACCTAATCCCAAACCAAGAGGCTAGTCTTTATTTTTAATATCTTTGATCTGTCCTCAAAGATGAAGTAATGTACTTTCTTTTGGATGGGCAGCAAAGGTTTTCTCACGAATAGAAAATAACTGTCAGTGGCAATAAAATATATACTAGAATATGTAACGACATTCCACCAACACAAAACGCAACTAGCTTAAACTAGCCAATAAGCCATTACTTTTTAGGTTATATTTTTAGTGCTAAAAACACTATAGTCTATCATTATAATACATTATCTGTTTTACCTGGCTTTACCAAAATCAGCTTTGTGTTTTTCCAGTATTTGCCTGATGAACGTAGCTGTTGTCCCGTCTCTTTCACATCTGTTCAAACAATTCACAATTCAGTGATATTGTAGAACTGACTTATCAATCTTTACATAGCCAGTGGGGCTTTTATCTGGTCATAATGTTTCCAAAATGCTGAGGCCTTCCCTGAATCACTGGGGATTATGAGAAGTTTCTTTTTTGCAAGTTTTTACTTTATTTACTCCGTACTTGTCACAGCCTTAGCCTGGTTGCAGACCTTTCGATCTACGATTTTGTTGAGCAGTTCAAGTAGGTTTGATGTTGTGCCCATTGGCTTTTTCTCATATCTGGAGAAACAAGTGACCAGTCAGAGTTTACTTGGCAGGATTTAAAAAGTCACTTTCCTACATAGCAAGCTAGCTACGTATCCACAGTTATGATAAATATCACCAAAAAATGCCAACAAGAGTGGATGAGATTGATACAGCTGTATAAACTGTTGTAAGATGACTTACAGAAATAACAACTTTTTAATCAATGTTAAACTGACTGCTCGTAGCAACTACTAGTTTCCATGTCACCTGAGAGGGAAATCAGCTGGACCAACATGTCACTTTCTACTGATAGGTTAGGTAGGGTAGCAAAGAGCAATTTACTGAGAAGAAAGGTAACATGAACACAATGTCAGGCTAAATTAATTAAGTGAGCTTGCCAGGCTTATGAAAATCGTTGTCTACATTTTTCCCTGTCAGCAATGTATACGGTAAGTGCTTGGAACATGAAACACGTTGATGGGAACAGTCAGTGAAAGAAAGAGGCACATATTAATTTCTTAATAAATTATATTTGGAGATGAACAAACCTGAAGGCCAACCTAATCTCAAAACTATACGCGACAAAACAGCCAGAACCTAACCCGAACCTGAAATGTTGTTGCTGGGGTTGGGTTAGGGTACTAGAACTCTAGTGAGGTCTGGTAAAACTTGTCATGGCTTCTGACTAGAATGAAGCGGAAACAGGGACATTGCCATGTCCAAGTCTGGACGTACATGCTCAGCCCCCAACAAGCAAGCCCACCACAGGAAATTGCCCTTCAGATGACTTAAAATTCAATTGTCCGAGTCGAGCCATGGTAGCAACTCAGTGTGTTTTCTTCCCACTAATTTTCTGTGCTGGAGAATCATTGCCTATCCTCAACGTGTATTAGAGCCTCGCTTTCAGGGAAGCGTGTGTGGTATTTGGGGGGTAGGGCAGCTTTAAACCGATCCCCTCCCAGTCCCCCTTGTAGCAAAGTGTCAATAGAGATTACCTGCATTGTGACACATGTGAGACACCTTTAACTGTAATGAGCTTTTCCAGTAGAATGTGCCCAGTAGACCTTACTTTCCGAAGCCTTTAAATTGCCATTATATCCATGGTTACAGCAGGTCATGCTCTAGCTATTTGAAGTCAGGCTGGTGCAGGACTTTCTAGAGGCTTCTTTCCAGTACCCAGCGGATTACTTTAAAGAGGCAATTGCCATGTAAATTTCAGGGTGGTGCGAATGATAATCATAGTCAGAAATGGCTCTCCACAGCAGATTTGATTTGACTTTGATGAGTGTAATCAGGAGACCATCAGGTAAAGGACTGATGGCACAGTGTTCCTGAGATAATGGGAGAGGCATTTACACTTGAAATTAGTATAGCAAAAACACAGCTTCAAAGGGCAAATTTAAGCCAACCTTTTGTTTCTCCTCTTTCTTTGTCATCTCCTCCCTCCACCTGGCTCAAGGGGAAGAGGAATAAGCCAGGAGTGGAAACAGCAGACACTCCAGACTCGGCACGTGGGCGAGGGGAGAAGAAAGCCATCAAGTAAGTGCCTGGTAACTGGTTGGGGTAGAATAATCTGGTGATAATGAACTCTATTTGGTTCAGCTTTGAGTACCTTGATGTACACTGCACAAACAAGGCAGAAAATTAGGCCTGTTGTTTTATCTGGAAGAGCACAATCTCTACAAGTGCATGTTCCGGCAGACATTAATTGAAAGGTTAGTGATTTAATCAGTATAGATTAAATCTGCATTATATTACCTGCTAAGCTTTTGGCTCGATTGGTCTGCTCCTGCTCTTATATTATGGGTTGTAAGATAGGTCTCCTTTAAGTGCAGGCCTTTAGGAACGCCTCTGCATTGCTTAAAATGGTGAAGGTTTAAGTAAACGGAGGGTGGCTGGAGCTCCTTTTTGTGACATCATTGCAGTATAAATGTTTAGGAGGATTTCCATCTAACATTTCTTACAGGGCTCAAACTAAGAATAAGGTATTTTCTGTTCCTGCTGAAACAAGACATGGGTCAGTACCAGAAAATGTCAGCTTTGTTATGCTAAGTACAATACTTTTTTCCACATAATTCCTCTGTTAACCTGCTCATCACTTCTCTTCTATAGCCTGCTGTTGTCTCAGCTATTTTTTAATGTCTGTGTTTACTTTTTATTTTCTGTACGGACGGTTTTAAGCACTAAAGGTGGCCTATGTGAATATATTCTGACTTGGGTTCTTCAGTCTCTTAATTTTTGTATTTTCTTTCTCACTGGCTCTAGCAGCATCAATGTGCTCTGTTGTTCATTTCAGCTTCAAACTCCTTCTCTTTGCGCATTGCCTTTCTCTCCTGCTCTGTCCCTGTGCTACAGCTCTGACCACTGCTGTGTGACTTGTATGACATCAGTGATACTGCTCACCTTTTCTTCCTCTACTTTGACTGTGTGTAATTTATCTCTCTGCCTTGTGTCTCATGCGTTCATGCGTTCTCTCTGCTCACACCGAGGATGGCGGCCAGCGTTCTTAATGTTTACTCAAATGTGTTTCATCAGTGGTGCCGTGCTAGATGAACAGAATATAATCATATGCTGAATGTAATCATCAGATTATGACTTCCTCTTTTCTTGCTACCTATCTCTTTTTCTATCTCTCTGTATGTTTGCTACAGTACATTGCCTTATGAAAAGCTTTTGGGAATACCCCCCCCACCCCAGGCTGCCCCTTTGTTATTTTTAAAATCGAAACACCATGGTGATTTGTCAACTTCAGGTAGAAATAGACATTAATCTGGGCCTGTTTTGTTTCAAACTCTCATCCAATGCAGTTGTAAGACAAACTCTCTCCCTCAAACCAAGCCCTCGCGTCATCTCCGAAAGCAGGAGCGGCTGTTGCGAATGGTTGGTTGGTGCCAAGGCTGTCCATAGTTGTGTTGCTCTGACCTGTCTCTCTCTTTGGCCACAGTGATCTAGACAGAGACTTTTGGAATAACAATGACAGCAGCACAGTGCAGCAGAGGTGGAGCTCCTATCCGCCCAAGGAGTTCGTACTAAACATTTCTCCCTATGCCCCATATGGAGATCCTCGCCTCACACTCAAGTGAGTCTTGGTCCAAGGCTGGTAAGAGACTTCCCCCTGAGCAGGGCTGTAATGAGGCAGGGGCAGTGCCATTCTCCCCTTTTCCTTCCCTTTTCTCCCCTTTTCCTTCCCTCTCTTCCCTCTTTCCTTTCCTTTCCTTTCCTTTCCTTTCCCTGCCTCCCTCTCCTCTCCCCTCCTCACACCATCATTGTTTCTAGCTGTGCAGTCACCACCACTACCCACTCATCAAATTGGACCATTGGATGAGGATGTTATGTTGTCCGACAGCTTATTAAATCCACCTAGTTTAATAATCTCGATTATTTTACGATTCCTTAGGACAAAATTTCTCATGGGTAACTGGGGATATTTAACCAAAGGCCTTTCCATAAATGTCACACTGGACATTTCTAGACTTATTATTGTTGTATAATGCAATTTCCATCAACAATAGTAATAACAGCAACAATAACAACCGACCCAATGTTAGCACACTGGAGGGCACAAATGGTTACTAATGATTACTCATAATCTACTTGGGAAATGTGAGTGCAGGAAATGTCATACACGCACATTACAGCATCCCCGCGATAGCCATTCGACTATTACTGCAGCGGCAAAGCAGCATAGCCCTGTAAACCCCCCCAGGCTAATTTCTGCTGCTGCTCCTCAAATCATGTCACCTTTTAATGAACACCGAGGCGCATGTTCAGATGCCCCCCTACTCCCTACAGCCCTGCCCATCCCACTAACTCCTGACCCTCTAACCTCTCACCTCTCTCCCATGGGGTGTAACCATGGAGACGGACAACCCTCGTATAGCGCTCCTCTCCAAAAGGCACGTGTATACTTTAACGCACCTTTTCTGTAATCTGTGTATCTCCCTGTCCTTCGCTTGTGTGAACGGAAATTTGCCAGTTGTAGCTGTTGTTGTTACTGTGGAGGGTTGACCGTTACACCAGGTTGCGGTGTGGTGCCAGTGTTCACCTGTGACTTACATCCATCTGTGGCTTCTCTCCGATCCCCATCAGCCTAATATCTAATGTGTACTGCGCTAACACTGTAGCACTTCAACTTCGCGCACTGGCTATCATATTGGGAGATAAGGTAACAGTGTTTGTACTTGATGCAATAAAAGTAATTTTTTTACTCACTAGGCACTTGAATCCAATAAAGCACTAGCAAGGTCATACCTATCTCCCTCCAGGCACTTAGAGGGCACTAAGCTTAGACACCCTGCTACCAGGCATCAATCTGATAAACTGTCTAATAACTGGTCATCTTTAATAGACCTAGCCGTAGAGTTCTGTGTGTTAAATTGCCTGGAGAAAGGAGGAAGCAGTGTTCTTATGAACGTGGTGGATATATGGAGTACCGTCTGAAAACTCTGCCTGAAGATGATGACTACTGATCCCAGGAAACCAGCTTTAGACCTTAGTGCTTGTCTCTTTGTCATTTTTTTAAAAAACACTCAAGGTTGCCATTTGTTGTCCATAAAGCTATTTTTCAGCAGGTTCTGTCATCACAAGTTTTTCTTCTGCCCAGTGGTAAAAATTAGATTCACTTTTCCTTGCAGTAATGGTAAAATTAGTTGTTTTATCAGTACTGTGTGAGCCAGTAAAAACACTGGCATTCCATTAAGATAAGAAAACACTGTAAAGATATTTTTAACCAGGAGAGACAGGGGACGACCTCCTGACTCTAACCAATAAATACTGCTAAAGCCAACAGACAGCTGGGAAACCATTTCCTATTTGAGATTCTCTAGAGATCAGCAGCATTCAATCAAACTGGGCCTCATTTATCAAACAGGTTACTCTACTCTCAATCTACATGTTTAGGGATTTATTGGATTTGAGTTTCAATACTATCATTTTTCAGTATCCAACTTTATTTATGGTCAGCAGCAGTCATGGCACAATCTTGAAAAGATGGTCGTAGTGAACTGACATAAACATATTTCAAATTTATGCACTGAGTTTGCTGAATTACATTAACGGTATATTATACTCTATTTGATCAATCTGATAGCTCTGAAAAACTTTCAAAGATTAGGTGGCTATGTTTCGTTCGTAAATCACTTCTCTCAGTGAAGTTCAGTCAGAAGCAGGATTGATTTCTGAAGGCTGTATATTCCTGTAAATACTCTTAGTGATTCATGGCCCCATTTATTTATGTGTTGCTACTTTTAATAAAGAGTAAAGACGTTCACCATGTGCTCGGCTCGATAAATGAGGCCTGTGTCTCCTGTGTTGACCGTTGGTTCCAGCAGTGTCATCCATGCTATTGTTGTGATTGATGACTTATCCACATACACTTTTAGGTCAATTGGTCAGAATTAAATGTGAAAGGGTGCCCCTTCAAAGGGACATGATGCAAGTGTAGCACCCTTCGATCCCACGCTTACACACCAGGCGACAGCGTCTTCTGTGTCTCATATTTTGTGTATCCTGGAGCAGGAGCACCATGCATATTAATGAAATGTAGTCATGTCACCAGAGGGCACTACTGTGCTTTATTTTTGATCGTCACTGCTTTCAGAGTAGACATGACATTTTAAACCCAAAATCCGTTTTGAGAGGAAATCTGAGTTGGCAACTGCTCTAAAGTATGAACAATAATTAATTTGTGTACTGTATACCTCTTATGGTGGTTGATATGATTAGATTGCCTTCATGATATTTTCTACTATGTGGTACAGGTATCTCACTACTTCCAGTTTACTGTTGTTGATGCTAAGTGGTGATCAACTGACAAGTAGATTAAAAAAAAAAAAAAAGAAATATTACAGACTAACAGATGCACTTGCATTTAATCAAATGTCATTTTGGATGACTTCCCAAATGAGTCGATCATTTGCTCATGAAGCACTTCAGTATAAGTCCTCCCATTGCTCTGAGTTGCTACTGTTGAATTGCCTTGTATAGCAGCACATCTCAAGCCCCAAATGCCTAAATGAATGAGAGCATGAGAACTAAATGACCAGTGTCCACACACTGTTGCCGCTAGTGAATGCTGGCATCTGTAGTATTGGTCCTCCAGGCCCAAAGGAGTGACTTCTTGCTGGTTTTCCCCCCTTCACAGGCTCCCTGTAAATTCTTCTCCTCCTCCTCCTCCTCCTCCTCTCCTTCCTTGCTCTCCACTCCCCCATCCCTCTCTTTCTCTACACTGGACTCCAGACCTTTTCATTCACCTGCCTCTCACTTGGCCCGGAAAACTAGACCTGCCCCCTCACACACTCTACTGATCTGTCTCACCTCCTTGGCCATGTGGTTGCTCAATCTATTTTCCTGTGTGTGTGTGTGTGTGTGTGTGTGTGTGTGTGTGTGTTTGTGTCTGTCTTTCTCACACTCTTTGGTCTTTTTCTCCTCTGCCTCTCGTTATTCTCCCTCTTCTATACTCTCTGTCTGCTGTGGGAACGTCACACCCTGTCTCTCTCTCTTAGTGGGGCAGTGTCAGGGGGTCAGAAGGGGGCAGCAACTGGGCATGGGGATGAAGGGGGGGGTCCTTGTCGCAGTGACAGCATGAAGAGCATGGTGACAGAGGGAGTGAAGGCCGGGAGGTGGCAGACCGTCCAGGGCCACATGCAGTCCGGAGGATTGAGACCCAGCAAGTGAGTTCAGAACCGGGCATAAAAAAAGTGAACATTTTAGTCACTGATAAACACTATGTATTACTATGCAAATTTTACTCTTACAAGTTTGTAGCTCAGCAGCAGCTGTTATCAGATGAATGAATCAGTTCTTACAGGAAACAGGGAGAGTCAGTTCAAGTTCAGCAGGGAGGAAAGTGCAGCTCAGGTGTCAAGGTGAGCGTGTGGGAACAGATCAAGGTGTGAGCACAAGGGAAATGTGAATTCTCGTCATCATGAGAAGATAACAATAGTTACTCAAGCTGTTACAGTCTCCTGTTTGAATCTGCAGGAGAATATGATTTGTTTATGTGAGGAACTGCACCGTCTGCAAGTGTACTTTCTACAATGCGACATAGAAATAGTCTCATTTTCACACACTGACTGAAATAATGCATCATACGCTGCCAGGCCGACTTTTAATTAAGATTTAGGCTGAAATGTGAACTAGAGTTAGGTCCATAAGTATTTAGAGATTGACACAATTTTTTAATTTTGCCTATGTAAACCACCACAATGGATTTGAAACTAAGCCATAAAGATGTGATTGAAGTGTAGACTTTAAGCTTTAATTCAAGGGGTTCAACAAAAATATTGAATTAACCGTTTAGGATTTACAGCCATTTTCATAAATAGTCCCTCATTTTAAGTGACTCAAAAGTAATTGGACGAACCAACATAATTATAAATGTAAGGATTAATTTTAATACTTGGATGAAAAGCCTTTGCAGTCAGTGACTGGCTGAAGTCTGGAACCCATGGACATCACTAAATGCTTAGTTTCCTTCCTTGAGATGCTTTGCCAAGCCTTGTCTTTTGTCGTCTGTGGGTTTTTCTGCCCTCAGTTTAGTCTTCAGAAAGTGAAAAACAGGCTCAGTTAGGTTGAGATCAGGTGACTGACTTGGCCATTGAAGAACATTCCAGTTCTTTGCCTCGAGAAGGTCTAGAACCCCAAACCTTTTGTCTGCTTAATTTGTCATGAAATAATGTGGGAAAACTGATTGTCAGTTACTATTACTTTTGAGCCTCTAAAAATGAGGGACTATGTATAAAAATGTGCTGTAATCCCTAAACAGGTATTTTTGTTGAATCCCTTGATTTAAAGATGAAATTCTACACTTCAATCACATGTCAATGGCTTCATTTAAAATCCTTTGTTATTGTGTACAGATGCAAAATTACAAAAACTGTGTCCCTGTCCAAATACTTATGCA